>NC_058414.1:105085384-105142615 GCF_002201575.2 Neomonachus schauinslandi | reverse complement strand
GGATTCTCAGGCATCCCCGGGCTGTCCCCATGCTGTCCCTGGAGCAGCATTCTCAGGCATCCCCGGGCTGTCCCCATGCAGTCCCTGGACCAGCATTCTCAGGCATCCCCGGGCTGTCCCCATGCTGTCCGAGAATAGCATCCTCAGGCTGTCCCTGGGCTGTCCTCAGACTGTCCCCATGCTGTCCGTGGGCAGGGTTCCTAGGCTGTCCCCAGGCTGTCTAGGGGCATCATTCAGCCTCCTCCTCTGACTGAGAACTTGGACAGTTTGGTCCGTGTCTGGCGGTCCCAGCCAGCCTGAGTGTGAAGTGTGTCTGGATGGGAAGCACCTGCCATGAGGCTCAGCTTGGACTTGCCAGAACCACCTGGGCAGCTAGAGACTGTCCCCTCCCGGGCCCTTCATCAGAGGGTCTGGTGGTCTGGGAGGGCCTGTGAAGGGCACCTGCCCTCACCCCCCCGGAGGTCCAGAGAGAAGAGCTGAATTCTTGTCAACCTGTAGCCCTGTGGCTGGGCCCTGTGGTCCCACACCCACTCTCCCTCCTCCCCCCCCAGAGAGAGGGGACTGAGGGGCGAATTCCTGCAGATCCGTGGGAGTGGGGCCACATCCGCATCTCTAGTGCCAGGTGCCAGGGGCTCTACGTGAGGTTTGGGGCAAAGGCCTCTCCACGTTGCCATCTTGTGGCCACGTTCCAGTATTGCAACCTTCCCACCAGCCCCAGCATCCCACAGGAGGGGGTAGAATTAATTCTCCCTTAGCTACTGGGTGGTGGAGTAGAAGTAAGTAAAGCCCACCCAAATGAGAGCAGAAGCCACTTTGTGCTGTAGCAGGTGTGGTGGGGATGCTTCGTGGTGGCAAAGGGGAGGCCCCCGTGGGCCTGATGGGGCTGCTGGTCCGAGGCTGTGGTGCAGGGGGCAAACTGGGAGCCGCGTCCTATGTGATGGGTTAGGGGAGCATGTTTCGCTTGATCTGGTTGGCCCTGACTTGGAAGAAGGGACGTGATTTAGGAAGCTACCATCGATGACCAGGTCCTGGCTTCTCCGGGCCCGGGGCTTGCGTGTCACCGTCATGGCGGCCCGTCTGTGGGCCGGCTGCTCGCGGCTGCCGTCCTGGACTGTGCTTTGCTTCAGGAGGTCTCAGCTGAGAGCCGCCCACAGCCTGCCCACCCACCATTTCTGTCCGTTCTCTGCAGTCTTTGCTGCCCTTTCTAGGGAACTGGAAGCTTTGGCGTTTACTTGGCATTCCCAGTAGGCCGACCTTCTCCGTTCTCTCAGCCTGTCTTATGTCCTTCCTTTGCTTTGGTTGGGGGAGCGTGTGGGCAGTCCCAGTACCTCTGTGGGATGGAGGCTTGGCACAGAGCCCTCTCCATTCACACAGGGGTCTGGGGGTGGGGTGGAGAGCCCAGGGTCGCTCTTCCAGCACCGCGTCCATCACCGGCCCGGGGGGGTGGGCGGTGACGGGCACACACTTGTGCTTACCTGCGGGGCCTTCCCTGCCATCCTGCGCTCGGGATTGGGTTCTGCCTGGAACATTGCTCCTTGTCTTCAGGTCTCCTCTGAAATGCTTCCTCCTCCCAGAAGCCCTCACCTGCTCCTCCGGACTTGGAGGCTTGTGTTCCCAGCATACCTTAGTGCGAGCAGCTACATTTGTACTCAGTGGGCTGGGAACCCAGCAGGCCAGCCAGGCCCGGGGCCCCTGGACGGGCTGACGGTGGGGAAGGGTTTTGGTGGGAGAGAGGTGGGGGGCAGAGCACTCCCAGGGCTGCCGGGCTTCCGTGGGGGGGCAGGGGGAGGGAGGAGTGGAGATGCCGGTAAACGGTATTCCATCCTGAGGGGCCGCAGCTTCCTGGCTCCTTACTGCAATTACACATCATAATTCCAACTTTACAAGTACCAGGTGATTCGGTTATAGTGAACACCATTAGAGTAATTACACCCTTTGGAAGAACCACCCAGTAAGCCATGAGGAATTGCTTTGAAAAACAAGAAGTTTTATCTGATGAAAATTACATTTGAAGAATTTTAGGCCCAAGGTCCAAGTTCACCAGAGTAAGAAACGCACAGCCCACGTTGAACTCCTCACAGGCACCCAGGCCAGGAGCCTGTGTGTTGCCTCAGGGACGTACTCCAGTGCCCCAAGTTATGCGATAACTGTCACCCATCCGCTGGGACCCGTTTCTGCATCGCTGTGTGGGCGGTGGACTCGCCGGTGCGGCCCTGGGTGGTTCTGTTGGGGAAGCCAGGCTGAGCCGTGGTTTGCTGGGTGCACAGCCTTTAGGGTTCCTGGATGTCTGCACAAGTTTCCCACTCAAGACTGGGGGCTGAAAGAAGCCGCAGGGTGAGGGAAGAGAGTGGGGAGGTGCTAAAAGCTGCGGGGAGTTTTAAGTCCTCTCTCTCCTTCCACCAAAACCAGTGGCTACAACCGGGGCTCCCCTTGGGGACACTACTCCCCTTCTTTCCTAGGGGGCCTGTGGTGGGGGCGGGGAGAGAGAAGTAACATAGTCGGGTGCCTCCCGGTGACCTTCTCTCTCCCTCTGGGCAGGGCAGGCATTTCTGGTTGAGACAGACTGAGTGTTTAGCCCAAGGCCACACACCTGGGAAGTCACAGAAAGCAGTCCCTGTGTCCCTGTCACTTAATGGGAGAAAGTCACTCCCCAAATTCCACGCAAGGGGCTGCACTGGCTGGTGGGACAGGGTGGGGAGAGAGAGACATGTCCCAGAGGCCTGTGAGGAGGCTTGGGAACGTGGAGAGGAAATGGGGGCAGAGGCCCCCTTTGCAGGGTCCCTGGGCTGGAGGAGAGACACGGGAAGCCCATGGGAGGACCCAGGTTGGTAAGGGAAGCACCGGCAGGTTCCCTGGCTCAGCTCACATCTTTGCAGTTTTTCAAAGCATATTAATCTGTGTTTCTGTAGCATCTTGATGTGATGGCTTCCTACCGAATTGAGTCACATCGACCGCAGGACAGGTGCACCTCGGCTGCTGGGTGGGTGCTGGGGCAGATCTAATCCCCACGTGGGTACTTCCTGAGACTCTAACGGGTTGAGGGGTGTCTGTCCCTGACCTGCCAGCAGGAGGCCCCTCTCTCATCAGGAATAGTGTTGGGTGCAGCGGTTCCTTCCCTGGGCAGGTCTGGACACATGGAGGGGCCCATGCTTTCCACCTCTCCTAATGCAAGCTGATGATAGATTAGTCGGCTTTGCCCCCATTTTATTCAGCCACTAATTCCAAGATGAGGCTGGCCTTATCTTACGGAGTATAGATAAATACCTCCCTCCTTCAGCTTCCCTGGTCCACAGCCCTTGGTGATGCTGGGATGGGCCCTGATGAGCTCGTGGCCCCTAGATGTTCCCCCCGAGTGACCCCTCCAGTGCCTGCCTCCCACTCCCCTCCCTGTGGGGTGCCCAAGCCCCTTGGTCAAAGGTCAGCCCTGTGTCCACACAACCTCCCCTTCTAGGGTGTGGTCCCTTGCTGCCCACCAACCTGGTGTGGCCTTGTCCCTGTGAGGCCTCCCCAAACCTGACTGGGCCCTGGCAGCAGCCCCTCATTAGCCCCTGTAACTGCCCAAGCGAGAGGCCTCTTTTCCTCCCCCACCCTGTCCTGTGGGGCTGTGAACGGTGGGTACCCTCCACTGGTCCTCGCTCCTGAGTTTGCACCCTGCCCTCCGGCCCATTGGACCCTTATGAGTAGGGCAGGGCTCAGAGCAGCATCAGCCTCAACAGTGTGTATCCTAGTGGGAAAATGTCAGAAGGTCCCTTGTCCCGTGGAGCGGTTGGATGTTTATCCCCTATTATGGTGATTTCAAGCCCCAGGAAGAGCTGGGGGCATCGTGCTGTGGGGGAGCCCTTCCCAGAGCCAGACCACCTTCCCACGGGGCCCCAACTGTCAGTTTCCCAGGAGAGGGAGGCTGGCTCAGAGATCAGAGCCAGGAGGTGTTTCGGGACCTGGATTTCAGGAATGGCTGAAGGATGGGTTTGAGGATCTGCCAGGAGAGGGAGTGTTTCTTCAGACCTTGGAGGTGCTGCTGGTGCTGGGCAGGGGGAGGGCAGAGCGGGGCCCTGCCAAGACTGGTTTTCACCAGCCAGGAGTTGAAGTCAGGGTGGAGGTACTTCCTATCTTTAAAGGGATAGCACAAGATGGATTGGGACGTTCGGAATAAGTATTTGTTTCTGCCCTATTTGCCTTGTGATTGGCACTTTTATGTCTGAGTTTTAAGATTACGATGGCTGCCTTACAGCTGTTCTAAGAGGGAAGAACAGCTAGTCTGTAGCTGGAATGGTTTCAAACACACCATCTCTGGGGTTGTGACTGGGGAGATGGGGTTTATCGAAAGGAGGCTTGCAAGCCGGTGGCACAGACACGTGGGGGAGACCATGCGTCACACCCAGCAGTTTTCCAGCTGCCTTCCCTCCTCTCTTCTGCAATCTCCTCTTCGTTTTGCTGGAATATTAATACAGGTACCGCGCGCGTTGGTCCCGGCGTCACATTGGGGGAGGCCTTTTTAGTGGACCAGAGGTCAGGGGCACGTCTGCTCTTGGGTGTGTGGTTGTCCTCGGGGAGAAGGGCGGGGCACCGGGGAGGAGGAAGCAGGGATGCACAGAGACCTGGGGGCATCCTCTGGGACCTGCAGGGGCCACTCCTGTCAGATGAGGGCGCTTGCTGCGGGGTCTTTAGTGCCGTGGATCCCGAGCTCCCAGTTCCAGGTAATTTAAGTCAAATCACACAGGTGTGGAGAAAGGAAGGCAGGCCCAGGCTGCGGTCCGGGCGTCTCCCATCCCACTGTCAACCTCCACACGTCTGCCCCCCGCGCCCCAGAGGTTGGGTCCACTTTGTATTGTCTTTGAAAGCTAGTCTCTTTTCCATAAAGCAAATCGGCGTGACTAGACTTCTCCCTGGCTCACCACCTCGGAGTAACTTCTTAGTCAACGTTCCCTGCTCCTCCGGGGCTGCCGGGCACCCCTGGCTCAGAGTCGGGGCTGTTTGCCCTTGGGAGCTGCCGAGCTGAGCTGCAGGGTCTGCCAGAGGTGGGACGACCCGGAGGCAGGGAGGACAACGCGCACTCACACACTTGGGCCGCTGGCTGACAGGGAGGAAGGAGGCCCAGTGGGGACCAGGAGAAGTAGGTTTGAAAGGAAAGTGGCCGAAAGCCGAATAGCCTTTTAGAGTCTTGGTTCCTCAGGCTCCTGGCACCTTGCGGAAGGGACTGTGACGGTGAGGAACACCGTCACCAGAGGCCTCCGAGAAGGAGGGGCAGGAGGCCTGCATCTGCAGGAGAAACGCTGGGCCCACAGGAGGCCATCCTGAACGGACCCTGTTCCTCCTCCTTTTTTGGATATATCTGCGAGAATTTCACAACCTTGCAAAAAGATCTCTGATTCTTAGCTGTTTTCCCTCCGGTAGCCCCTATTTGTGAAAACTAAGAAGATGTGGCAGGGAAGGAAAGCGGGAAGGACTGCTTCTCACTGAGCCCATCCTCTCTCCATCCGGGGAACAATGTGGCCCGGTCCATAAACACAGACCGTGTATCGAACGCAAGTTATTAACGTGCCATCAGCAGCCATGGGGATGGCAAATGCCCTGATCTGGGAGCCAGAACCCAGAATTGGATTTGTGAATACGACATCTTTTTATTTATATGTGTTTTTCTTATTTATCGATCTCTCACAGATGCTATTATTTTTAATTTACTTAAAAAAGAGGAGTGGGTGTTTCATGATTCAGAAGCAAACTGTGATTATTCTCATGTACTTCAGTATCTGTGTGAGGGGGATGCCCGCAGGTTGATGTTTCCCATTGCTCAAGGACCAGAGAATTAATTGAGATGTCAGCACAAACAGAAGGCACAATACATCTCTCTTCTAATGAACTTGCACTTCAGAGCTCAGATCTGAAATAGGTGCAATTTATAGCCATAGGGCATTTTATTTTGCATGGTTAATAAATGCAGGGATGTTTCATCCATGTGTTTTCTAACATTGGTGTATTGATTTTAAGAACAACTTCACAAAAAGTGGGTGTGTTGTATTTTACTTGTTTGGGAATTACTAACTGAGATGTGGGGAAAGCCTTAGTTATTAGCTGGTGGTCCCTGTTCACCACCTGCTTTGATCCTGCCCTTCAGTTACCCTGTGTCCCTGCATCTTCTGTTTGAAAATGTTGTGTCCCTTGGGCTGCCTGGCCTACGTTTGGGAAGCCATCATCATCGCTGTTTCTTCCCCATGTTGGGTTAAAATCCCTTCCCTGCAGGCTCCAGTCACCCTTGGGGATAGCCCATTCCTTCAGATCTGTCATGGCTGAGCTCAGCACTGAGAACGCAGAGTAAAGAGAAGTTTAGTAGAATCTGTATGCAGTATAATAAAAAGATAATATATTTGGTCTTTGCTTTTGAGTAACAGACTTTAGTGTTTAGAGCAGTTTTAGGTTCATGGCAAAACCAGTGGACGGTGCCAATTTCTCACATACCCCTCCCACAACACACATCAGTGTGGACACATGTCATTATGCATTTGTCGAAAACCCCAGAATGAATAAACAGAGTGAGCCTGGATGTTAAGTCTGGGCTGTGGTGCCTTTGGTCTTTGTTCTGGCTCTGGGATTCTTGGAATCTCTGCCTGGTAAGGATCTCTTGCATGTTAATACGATGGCCTGTGGCTGGTGCCCCCCCCCCCCCCCATGGCTTCAGGATGGGGGCCGGTCTCCAGAAAGACCAGGGATGATTAGAAGATTGGGACTCCTAGCACCACCCCGACCTCCAGGAGGGGAGGAGGACTGGAGGTCAAATCAATTATTGACAGCTAATGATTGAATCGATCATGCCCTAGCAATAGAGCTTCTATAAGAACCCTTAAAGAACCTCTAAAGGGCGAGGTTCAGAGAGCTTCTGGGTGGCGAGCACATGCAGGGGCCGGGAGGCTGGTGCCCCTGGAGGGGCACGGAAGCTCTGTGCACACCCCCATCCCCGGTCCCGTGCATCTCCTCCCTCTGGTGTTCCTGAGGCGTACCACCTGGGATAAACAGGTCGTCTAGTAAGTAAACTGTGTCCCAGAGTTCTGTGAGCTGCTCTAGCACGTCCCTGAACCAGAGGGGGTGGTGGGAACCCCTTTATAGCTGCTTCGTCAGAAGTGTGGGTGCCGTGGGAGTCGGGACTGGTTTCTAAAGTTGGGGGTGGTCTTGTGGGACTGAGCCTGTAACCTGTGACCCCAAGGCCTTCATGGGTGCCTCAATTTCCGAGCCTCTGATTCGAATATCAGAGTGGTGGGAATAATAATTTATGGGCTCTGTAATGTCAAAGAGGCAGGGCAGGGAAACATTCCTCATAACAGAGCTCCTTGTTCACTTGGGATGGTTATGCTGCTTTGGAACTGAGAAGGGAGGGAGTAGATGGCTGCAGGGCATGGGGCAGTCCACACCAGGTTGAATCTTCCAGACTCACCTTACAGGCGTGTGGCAGAAATGGGTTTGGCTGGGTGCATGTGCCTTTTGGAAGGAGTTTCCCCTGAGTCCTGGAGAAGGTGCTTGCTCATCTTGGCTTTGCTCACAAGACTTGAGATGAGCAGCGGTGAAATACTACATTCCTTGAAGTGAAAGTAGCACGAGAGAGAGAGAGAGAGAGACTTTCAGCGGAGAAAGCATTTATTAAGTCCAGTAACAGTCCTCTGGAAGGCTGTGTGGGCTCTGGGGCCTCCTGGTAGACATCTGCAGGATGCAGCCGCACCCAAGCCTGTGAGGTCTCAGTCCTTCCAGATCGGGGATTTGTGTTGCTGTTGTTGCTTGTGCAGCCAGGAGAACCCCAGCTGCTGCTGCAGCAAGAGAAGTAGAGGGTGAGGGCAGAGGAGAGAAACGCTCTCTGTGTTCTTGCAGTACAGAGGACACTGGGATATGATGAGCTGCGCTTAAATGCACATTCTTTATCGGTAAATTTCTCATCCCCTTTCCTTGGTTTGGGGGAGTATTACAGACAAGTGGGGAAAACACATTCTAAACTTACATGAATTAATGTACCATGGGCTGACACCAACAACTAGAAAGGAGGGTAGGGCAGGGTGGTCGCTGACGGCCCCAGAAAATTCCTTCAGTTGGACTTTTGTCTAACTGTCTTTACTGATTAATTCAGTAATAGATACTGTTGGAGGAGAAGAAAAACGCTCATAAAACTCTAATGAGGTATCAACCAACTATGGAAAATATGCATAGTTGAGAGAGCTCCAAAATCACGTGTAAGGAGTGTTTCGGTTCCCCGAAATCATGTTTAGTTACCCTGTAATACATCCCACTATAAAAACATGAAGAATAAGGAAGAACAACAATAAAAAGTTGCTCGTAATAATCATCTTTGTCCCACACATCAGCAGTAGCTGTAGACGTGGGGGTCACACTGAGATTCAGGACCCAGAGGGCTGGTGCTTGTTTCTCACCTCCATGTGAGAGTTGGCAGGTTGTAAGTCTACATTTGGTGATAGGGGGGCGGTTTTTCTTCAAGGTAGGCTGAGGATTGAGGGATTGTTTTAATCAAGGGCCAAGGCAGAATTGCATCTCAAAAGACCTACTTGAGCAGATTCTTGGGAGCAGTGCCTTTTATAATGTCTGTAGTCTTGTCTCAGTTGCTGAGAAGGTTTCTACATGATCAGTCTCTCAGATGAGAAGAATGAGCTGGAGTGAAGGGCTGCCCTTACAAAGTTGAGGGGTCACCATGTCCAGACCCAGCTCTGGGGAGTAGGACCAGCCCCCCACCCCCCATTTGCCCAGCAAGGGCAGACAAAAGGAAGGGATGGAAGTTTGTCTATCAAATTTGGTGGAGGAAATCCATCATATGGACACTTTGAAGCACACTTAATTTGGGGAGAAGATTTTGATAAGAAACAGGAGATCTCAGTTTTCAGGAGAATGGCCTCAAGTTTCTTTTTCCTTCAGGTGGTGTTTGGATGGCTACTGTTATCATCCTGGCCCCTCCCTGTATTAGGTGCATGTTGATGAAGTGGGGGATGGAGTTATCTCTGATCTGATGGTCTGAGGTTTCCTGGGCCTCAGGAGTGGGGGTGTCCCCAGACATCACCACACAGTATCTTAACTTCAGCTAGCATGGTAGGGCCTGTCATTTTTGACCACTGTTACCTGGAAAAGGACATTTTTTGAAACTTGAAAATTAAAGATGGAATGATTTGGCATTCTAATCACCGAGAAAAATGGTATTATGATCTTGATCAAAGCAGCGACTCTGATGTTTTGTTAGTGAGGGTGTTTTATGTTTGCTCAGGCAAAGTAGGATTTTCCATTGGATCACCTCCCAGCAACTCTCTGTGGTTCCCACACAAAGAGATGTTTTTCATGGAAAGAAAAATAGAAGTTGACTCTGTTTTGATGGTTTTGTGTTTACTTTTAGTGTTTTTTCAAATCTCTGGAAAGCTGAAATTTCATCAGAGTAAATTTTCATGGGTGCAATTAAAAAAATTACTCTGTGGTATCTCGCTTTAGCTGAAATGGGACAAAACCTGGTCTCTGGAGCTGCCCCCAGGACTTTATATTAAAGCAACTTTTTGTTATTATGGGACTCAAACAGTGTTGGTCTATGTGGAAAAAGTTTAGGTTCTTATCTGTGTCATCAGAAGAGAATATATGGTCTCATCATTACCATTCAGTGTTTCAAAGGCACTAGGGGGGCAGGAACAGAAAACTCAGAAGTAAGAGATCCCCATTCAAGAACGTGGAAGTACTGAATGGAAGCCGCTCCAGTGAACCCCACAATTTTAAAGATGTGGGGTTTAAAGAAGCTCACAAAATTTAAAGATCTGAGAAGCAAGACCCACTCAGTGCTTAGATTAATATCATCTACTTGTGTTTGGTTGGGCTCTGACTCATGAAAATGCTTTCTGAGCATTAGTCCTGCAATGTCTGTACTTTCGGTACCTTTTACAATAAAGGCACATTCAAAAGTTAAATATAATAATTTTTGGTAGATTAAATTACTTTAAACATACACATGGACCTTCCTTATGCATATAGAGTTCTGGTGATTTTTTGATAAAAGGAAGGTTCATTTTGTCCCATAAACACTCCTCTGGCTAAATCTTTCCTCTGAAGTAGGGTTCTACTATCAGTACTCTGTATTGACTTAAGCTGTGCTCTGCCCCGTTATTTTCATTGTATGCTTTGATTTATATTGCAGAGATCTCGGTCAGGAGACCCTCTCCCCTAACTGTAGGGGACACACTTAGCTTTAACTCTTCTCGGTAGGAAAACCCCTTGGACAGGGAATCATTGCTTCTGTAGTCCTGAATTAATGGATTTTATGGCCCATGGTCCCAACAACTTGAGTACTTGCTCCCACTGTTGTTTGTCTCGTGAGTTTGAGAGACATGTGAGGACTGGCCAAGGGTCGTCTCTGGTCTCTAGGGTACCATGGATCTACACAGCTAACATACTCCTCTGCTTTGAAAATTTTTGACAGTGCAGACTCTCAGCCAGGTCTTGGTCCTACATGGTGACTTCCAAATGCTGCTCTGTGGGTGATGTCTGTGGACCCATAAACATCAAATAGTGTTGAATGAAAAAGGCAGAATGCATGATGGTGGGTGCGTGTAAATCACTGGTGTAGAACGTGTGGACCATCAGTGATAGAGCAGGGAATCCTTGGAGTGATTCCAACAGAATTTAGTGTCTGCTATGATCTCTTATCTGTAAAACCACTTACGTTCTTAATTTAAAATGTTCTTTACTCAAAAAATGTTCGGGGCCAGAGTTCTCAACAGAAAGTGAAGATACAAAATGGAGAGCATTTTCAAACCAAGGATTCTAGCAAAGATGATTCCTTCAGTGTACTCAGACTTTCTGGATAATAGTAATTCTTTTATGTCAGAGGATTTAAAAGTATTAATGACCATTGCTTGTTAGTGTCTGTGTACCTCTTATGGACTTACGCTTATGCTTTACAAGAAAGAAGTTTCCTCTTGAAAGAGCGCCATGCTGCTGTGGCCTCCGTGGCCTGCCATCCAGGTCCACGTTGGTGTTTTCGTAAATTCACATCCTTCTGGCACTTGAATGTAGATTGATAATACCTTTCTTTCTTCACCACTTCAAGTTCTTCCTGGGCCCTTCTGTTTTGATAACCCCATTTAGAGTATTATCTTGACTCTTGAATTTCAAATTAAATTTTCGATACTCTGGCTACTTCACTTTTAAAAATCATTTCTTGGATTCTCTGTAGGATATTTAGCATCTTCGATTCCATGTAATTAATAAGAAATGGAGCGTGTATGCACGGCCAAATGCTATACCTTAAACTGGCAACCCCAGGGGCTCTTCTTCAGAAGGTTGTACTTCAAAATTTTAAGTACATGGTACTCTCTACTTGTTGATAGGAGCGATACTATTTACATCATTGCTCAGCAAATATTGGTTCTATAGATCAAATCAAAAAGATTCAGTAACGGAAAAGAAATGCCTTAATCTATCTGCCACTTTGCCTGTGATCATTTTTTTTTTGAATGAGTTATAAAAGTAATTCTTCAAAGCTGTTTAATAAGAATTTTATATTAGGTCTGTCTTTTGAACTCTTGTCAGATGTTCAGTTCAGGAGGTGTGTCTTCAAGAGTGCCCTGATATGTTAACATACACATTAATATTCTCCACTTAGCTATAATGATAAACACTAATACGGTATGAGGACATTCAAGGGAGTGTGCATCATTTATTAATATAAGAGGATAGAATAAGAGAGAAAAATGTCTTTCTCTAGGTAGAAAAAAGGTTTAAGCATTTCTTCTCTTCCATTGTGATTACCCAAGGAGGGAGAAAGGGAGTGGATTGGATCGAGAAGACTAGCATTTACAGAGACTTTGCAGTTCAATATGGTCTCACCTACTTCATATTAAAAATTTGGCAAGGTTATGAGGCTTGCCCAGAGTCCTAACTCCGGGGAGCAGTGGAGCTGGTTTTCACCCAGGGGTGTCTGTGATTGGAGCTGGGGACCATCAACCCTAGGATAAGATCCCAAGTACCTTGCCCTCCTCCACGTTCCCCTCGTGCCTGCTCTTAGCAGGGATTCTGGAGTTGCTGAGGCTGTGTCCAACTGCCTACAAATGTTCCCATCAGAGGGGCCAGAGATTGGGCTCAACTCGCTGTTTTTCATCTTGGGGCATGGCTCCATGGGGCCTCTTGTGAGGGGCAGAGTTGGCATCTACTTAATGTTAGCATCTGTCCCCATGCAACCCATATCTCCTGGTGAACCTGTTGTGAATATGTTAATTATCTTTCTGAAACCTGTGTTTGAAACCATTTTCTTTCTTTTTTTTTTTTTTTAGATTTTTTTTTTTAAATTTTTTTATTAGAGAGAGAGTGAGAGAGAGAGCGCAAGAGGGGGAAGGGTTAGAGGGAGAAGCAGACTCCCCGCCGAGCAGGGAGCCCGACGTGGGACTCGATCCCGGGACTCCGGGATCATGACCTGAGCCGAAGGCAGTCGCTTAACCGACTGAGCCACCCAGGCGCCTGAAACCATCTTCTTATCTGTGTCATTTCTCATGACTCCTCCCCGATCATCACAGTGAATTTGAGTCTAGACCCACTTTCCCTTTCAAAATGATTAGCTTCTCTCAGATGCTGTAATAAACAAAACTTTTCATTTCTCCTGGGTAAATAACTAAGAGTGCAGTTGCTGGTCATGTGGAAAGTGCATGTGTAATTTTATGGGACAGCTGCAGTGTGTCCCAGAGTAGCTGTGCCATTTTGCATTCCCGCCAGCCAAGTAGGAGAGCGTGGGTTGTTCTCTCCCCTGCACTTTGTACGGAGCTTTCTGCTTCATGCTGGTGTGTCCTAGCAGTGTCCCGTTGTGGTGGTAATTTTCTTATGAGTAATGGCGCTGACCGTCTTTTCAGGTGCTTATTGGTCATCCCCATCTCTTCTTTGGTGAAGGCCAAGACATTTTACGTTTAACTATTTCCCTATCTTGGATTTGAGAACACGTGCATATTTTTAACATGGATGACCCTAATTGTTATATCCATGATACTTTTCTCAGGGAAAAATGTAGTTTTTTTTTTTTTTTTTTTTTTAAAGATTTTATTTATTTATTTGACAGAGAGAGACACAGCGAGAGAGGGAACACAAGCAGGGGGAGTGGGAGAGGGAGAAGCAGGCTACCCGCAGAGCAGGGAGCCCGACGCGGGACTCGATCCCAGGACCCCGGGATCATGACCTGAGCCGAAGGCAGTCGCTCAACCGACTGAGCCACCCAGGCGCCCAAAAAAATGTAGTTTTTAATGGATTTGATGTCTATGGGATTTAGGAACACAAGAGATCTTGTCTGATCCCTGGTACTGTTGGGTCTGACTTCCCCACTGGTTTGTGCCTGGTTGCTCTCCACCTTCTGCTAGAATATCTGCTGTGGACTTGGAGGTGTGGCCCACATTCACTGTGCCTGCCTCCCGGATGCTCAGTATTTGTTGAGTGAAGGGGTGAACGAGCAAAGTCAGTCCACAGGAGCAAACCCTCTGCTGGAATGCTGGCCCCTGAAGGCGCCTGCCAGGAGCGAGGAGGCCCTAAGCTGCTTGCATGCAGGTGTTGTGGGAGCTGGTGTGGGTCTGATGAGTCAGGAGGACGAGGGAGCCCCCTGTTGCACATCCTGGTGCTTCTCTAGGTGTATGCTGCTTGTCTGACCTGTGTGCCCTGAATGTCACCGTAGCCTCACTCCAGATGGGTCTCAGTGTACATACCGGCTTCAACCTGGAGAGCCAGTTCTAACGTAGCAACAGGACTCTGCTGGAAGCCTGTTCCCTCCATGCCACTGAAGTTTCCTGTCTCACCATTCTTCTGTGCATCTGGGATGCTGCCAGGCTTTGCCTTTTTCGTCCTTTGTTTTTAAGCAGGAAGGGATTGACTCCTCTCCCCTGCCCTTTAGTTTATTATTTGTCGTTTGCATTTTTTCAGTTAAATTTTTCATATAGTAGAAACCTACAGCCTTCAAGGGGATGATCCTGTGAATGCTTGCAAATACACACACCATATTATCCCCTCCACTATCAAGCCATAGAACACTTACATCGTCTGGGAGGTTCCTTGTGCCTCTTTTCTGTCAGTACCACAACCAGGAAATGGCTTCTCCGATCTTTTCTGCTACACACTTACTTGTGCTGACACATCATAGAAGTGGCTTCTTCTGTGTGCACACGCGGTTTCTGCTTCCAGCCCAGAGAGGTGTCTGTGTGGCTGTGTGTCTCAGAGGCTTCTGGTTACTGCTGAGTGGCATTGCATTGCAATTTAGAAACCCATTTTCCTGTTGGATGTTTTCTTTCAGTTTGGCTATTATGGGTAAAGTTCCTCTGAAAGTTCTCATACAATTATTTTTACGAACATATATTTCATTTCTCTTGGGCAAATACCCAGGAGCGGAATTGCTGGCTTATTGGTAGGTGTATGTTTATCTTTTAAGAACGGCAGACTGTTCTCCAGAGTGGCGAGCGCTCTGGCTTTATCAGGAATGTGTGTGTGTCGGTTGCTGCACCTTGTTACCAGCAGGGTTTTCTGTCTTTGTAGTTTTAGCCACTCTAGTTGGTATGCGGTGGGATCACATTGTGGTTTTGATTTCCATTCCCAATGGTCCATTGTAGGTGTGGCCCCCTTTTCTCAGCAAAAGAGCTTGGCATTCAGGTAGATCAGCATTTAAAATCCAGACACCTGGGGCCTTGAGTGAATCATCCAGGTTCAGACTCCATTTTCTCCTCTGTGAGGTGGGGACAGGGATGGGTCCTGCCCCAAGATGGAAGGATGAGTTGTGGGAAATGGCGGCATGCGGGAACGTTGGTATTGTCATCCCTACTTTTTCCTGGAGTGTAACCAGTTGTGTTCTGCTGGTTTACTTCAGTGTCCAGCTCTGCACCACACAAGGCATCTCATTCTTATTCATTTGCTCCATAGCGACTAGATGCTACCTGGTTCAAGACAGGAGGTCAGGCTTGCTTGGGAGGCAAGCCCCAGAATGATGGGTACATTCCTCACCGTGCTCTGGATTCCTAGGGGCCTGGCCTTTGCCTAGGCAGGGCAAACCTGAGTCTCTACTCCTCAGGTGTCTGGTCTGGAACATGACTGCTATTCATCTGGATGTTTCCAAATTCCTGTTTCTTCTTTAGCTCTCATTTGTTGGGAGTTGGCTACACTGCAGTATAATTCTCCATTTCAAAGATGGATGAATCACATTAATTCAATAGGAAATAACAATCTCCAAACCAAAAAAACAACCAAATATCTGTGCCAGGAGAGAGAGAGACTTTATTTGATTAGGTGGGTGCTGGTGTATTTTTTACTCTGAAGAGATTAACGAACTCTTAGTGAATATATGTGTGTTGCAAAAATGGTCTCACAGCCTTTGGGTCAACTAGTTTACTAAAAAGAAATAAATTTTTCTTTAAATCAATATAACTGTACTTGCTGAAGATAAATGTATTTAAGAACATGGCGGGTAATGCTATGAAATTAATGTTATTCATACTCAGTTGGAATAGAAATGCCTTCAACCTTTTAGCAAAAGCAAGAGCAAATTATAGCAAAAATTTCATTTCAGAAGTCATCTTCATCTAGAATAGGCTGGGCCCCGAGGTCAAGTCATCAATTTTGGTATTCTATTTCCATAATGCAATTCTGCAGTGTACGTGCATTATGATGGAAGCCACATTTGCTTCCATATTAGTTTTATAAATGGCTATGTTAATAGTCTTTTATAGACAAAGCCGCCTTTGGTTCATATCAGCAGAAGTTTCTTCTGCGTGAAAATACTTGATTTAAGATGCCACTGGGTCTGACTCTTGGAGGTTCTGCTTTTGTTGAATGCTGGGCCCTGACTGCCTACCTGTCAGTGGCCCTGGTCCAGCTTTTGCTTTGACTTTCAACAGGACTGTCTGTACTGATGGTGAGTGTCCTGAACCACCAGAAAGGCACTCGGAAACCATCACATTCAGGGAACTGGGGCAGCTCCCGCCACCTGACCACTGATTGAGTGCTGAAGGGGTTATTTTTGGACATGTTGGATCGTAAACACAGCTGTTCCTGTGTGTGTAAACAGTAGGCAAGGTTCCCAGCTCAATTCTTGTCTCTTCACCTTTGTACCACAGATTTCTTGTCCTAAAATTATAGTTTCTCTGTGAACAGTGGAGAAGGGGACTGGGGGACTGAGCACCAGGAACAACCCAGTCACTCAAGATGGGTTGTGCGGCCTGCAGGGGAGGCTGAACCCTCTCTTCCTCCTCCTTGTGAAGCTGTGCCTAGCTGCTTCTCTGTGCTTTGCTCACTGGACATGCTTCCGTGGTCCAGCTGACCATCTGCAAGCTTCCTGGTTCCCAGTCTTGCCATCCCTCTCAGTTACTGAGCGAGGAAAGGGGAGTCAGGAGCTTTTCCACACGGAGCTTTTCCAGGTGGTGCCTATTGTCTGACCTTTGCCATGTACAGAATTTCGCCGACTTGGTAATAATTACATGAAGATTTATCAGCCCAAGGCGTGACACTGGCAGGAATAAGAAATTTTTTTTCAAGAGGGTTTGAGACAAAACAAGAGCTATAAAGTTTCTAATAAAAATCAAGATCTGCTTATTTAAAGTCCACACTCTAGTGGGTGCCACCTGAAGGAAGCTGCCACAACAGATAAAGGGACCATGGTCTGTCTCAGTTGGAGACTGTGACAGTCTCTGAATATTGGGGGAGGTCGTCGAAGAGCTGGCCTCTTGAATCAACATACCCGGTAAAAACGTGTCCTGTTAAAATGATGGATAAATTGTATTACTTAGATAAGGAGCAATCTTGATAGGGTAACCTCCCCAATAAGGTTTATTTTATAACACAACCATGACTTCTGTTATCTGGCAAACCTTGTTTGCCCCTTAGCACCCTGTCATAATGTCAGTCCCCTGGGGCACTTGCAGGAGGGAAAGTCAGACTTGGGCATTCAAGCATTGGACAATGAGAAGATGGCCCTGAGTCAAGGTTCAATTAGATCACCATTTTGCTTGTGCTATTGCCATAGTTGAAATTTGTAATTGTTCTGGAGAAGTGGTTCATGTAATTGAGCCTTTCAAATTTGAATTCATGATGTAGAAAGCTGCATTTCAGTTGGAGTACCTGAGTATCCAGAGGGGCTCCTGGGTGGAGGAGAGCCTGTTCTGATACCCATGAAAGTGCTCATGAGGTTTTTTCCGCTCTCTGGAAAAATCCGTCATAGAACTTACCTCATACTTCTTGGTGCTATTTCCATGCAGACTGGTTTCTCTCATCCTCAAGCAGGAACAGCTGTGATACATTCAGTAGGCGCCGCAGCTGCACTCTGAGGGCTCCGCAGAACTCGAGCACAGCAAGCATGCAGACCACGCGTTGGTTGTCCTAACTCGTTGGCATCTCGTTGTTGACACCCCTGCTCCCTAGTGCCCCTGAAGGCCCAGGTGGCCCCCTCTTCTGGCCTCCAAGCACCCATCAGGTCCCAGCATCACGGGGGTACTGGGAACATCCTCCCATGCAACAGTCATTTTCCAGGTGAAGTGTCTGAGGCTCACTGGAGGCCACATGGGAAGTTACGGCCCCGCCTGGACCAGAACCCTGGCCCACTTCTAGCACCCTTGCCCCGTGCTGTGTGCCTAGCTCAGCTGCCTTCAGTTGCGGGAGGAGGATTTTGCCTGAGTCGTTTGTTTCTGAGCACCAGGGCTGTTACATGAGGGAAGTCGGATCTTCGGGTTTCCCTGCGGCCCTAGGCATGAGTTTATCTCCCTCATTCCAAATGAACTAGCCTTTCCTGGTAACTCACCCAGGACTCTTCCACGTCAAGTTCAGCCTTCTCCCCAGAGCCCTTAGAGCTCTCCTTTTCATGTCCTGACTGGAAGAAAAAACTTTCCAGCAAGGGTGTGCTCCTGGCAGACAAAACACCCCCCGGACATCACTAAAGGAGCTGCTTTCTTCTTTGCTCTCCTCCTGACATTCTCAGCTACTTTGCAGGTTTATTTCCACTTGCAACGCCCCTGGAAACAGAGCCGGCTAAATGGCAGCCGTGTTCGGACCTCTGGTGACCAGCAGCAAAGAGAAAAATCCAGGTATAAGAGCCCTGGCTGTAAATGACAATTGGTTGTAGGAGGAAAGTGTCCTTGAGAGGAGTCCCACCAAATGTGGCAGGAGAGACACTCCGTGCTGGCGTGGCCTCCTGTCCATCAAGCAGTGTGTGACGGTCAGCGGAGAGGCTGCCCTGGCACCATGTGCAGAGAAACAAGAGGTGTGGGCGCTTGGCGCAGGGTTGCTATGGTAATTCCTCATTATTGCCGAGTAGCCGGGAGGATCTCATGTGAGGTATTGACAGTTTACGTGAGTCCTGCTGCTTCTCCTGGTAATGATTGCATGTGCGTGCCTGGGCCTGGGCGAGTACACATGTGCCCCCACATAAGCTTCATTCATTAAGGAAATGATCCCACGCAGTGCCACACGTAATGGGTTTTCAGCCGTATGCGAGCCCTCCGCCAGAGGATATGCCATTTCTGGTGGGAGCAAGCATGTTTCTCCGGCACTCCAGCTGGTTGATCAGAACTCTGACTATCAGGGGATAGAGGTACCATGATTTCTTACGTCAAAAGACAGGGAAGGAAGGGAGGAGAGAAATGAGAAGTCACACCCTTTTGGTCAGAAGGAGCTTAAAGAGTCTCATTTTTCAGAAGTGCTAATTCCATCTGCCTGTAGCCTAGTTGGCCTTGTGGAGCTCTGGCAAGTTCCCAGAGACTGTCCCAGAAAGTAGAGACTTTTCATTCTGGGAGTGTGCTTCACACGAGTACTTCCAAGGGCTGTTTTCCACGGGCATGCTTTCCAGGCCCCTCTTTGTGTTCCCCAGTCCTAACTGACCTTAGAACGGGGATATTGCAGATGGCATCTGAGGGTGAGGAGGGGGCCTATGGGAAGAAATCCCCCTGAACTGTTACTGTAGGACAATGATGTGTGTGTTTAATGTGTGTGCAGAGAAACACGGACTCCACGAATCTCGTCCCTGTGTCCTGTGCTTCAGCTGTGACTCATGTTCTCTCCTCCGTAGAAGTCAGGCTCGTGAATCTTCAGATAAGAGCTCACGGCAGTGATGTATGCATTTAAAGATAAACATGTCATGATGATCCATGTGTGTGGAGAACGCAGACAGGGGGTGTTGGAGGCGGGTCCCCCACACACATCAAGGGCACGGATGATGGCTTCTTGCTGTAACAGCAAAGCTCAAGTGATCGGATGCCTGAGCAGAGAATTAGGCATGGTGAGCCTTATGCACAGTCTTTCAGTGTGAAGTTTGATGTTTAATTGAACATCCACCCTGCTTTAATACGAAATTCTTTATTAAACTTACATGTGAATCTCTGCCTTTTTACTTCTATTCTCAGATCTTGGGCAATATTTAAAAATTGATTTACTACAACCTGGAAGAATGGATAAATTCCTAGAAACACACAACCTTCTAAGACTGAGTCATGAAGAAATAGAAAATCTGAATAGACTGATTATAAGTAATGACATTGAAGCATTGATTTAAAAACTCCCCAAAAATAAAAGTCCAGAATCAGATTGCTTCACAGGTGAATTCTACCAAACATTTAAAGGAAAGTTAGTACTTATCCTTCTCAAATTATTCAAAAAAATTGAAGAGGAAGGAAGGCTTCCAAACTCATTTTTTGAGGCCAGCATTGCTCTAATTATGAAACTAGACAAAGACACTGCAAAAAAAAGAGAACTACAGGTCAGTATCTCTGATGAACATAGATGTAAAAATCCTCAACAAGATATCACCAAATGAATTCAACAATATATTAAAAGAGATCATTTACCACAATCAGTGAGATTTATTACAGGGATGCAAGGATAGTTCAACATCCACACATTAATCAACATGATACACCACATTAATAAAACATAGGATAAAAATCATATGATCATCTCAACAGACACAGAAAAAGCATCGACAAAATTCAACATCCATTTATGTTAAAAACTCTTAACAAAGTGGGTATAAAAGGAACATATTTAAATATAACAAAGTCCATGTATGACAATCCACAGCTAACATCATACTCCGTGATGAAAAGATGACGGTTTCCCTCTAGGAGCAGAAACAAGACAGGGATGCCCAGTCTTACCACTGTTACTCGACATAGTACTGGAAGTCCTAGCCACGGCAATTAGGAAAGAAAAAGAAATAAAAGCCTTCCAAATTGGAAGCTGTCACTCTTTGCAGATGGTATGATACTGTATATAGACTCCACCAGAAAAATATTAGAATGAATACATGAATTCAGTAAAGTTGCAGGATACAACATTAACTCAGATAAATTGGTTGTGTTTTTACACATGATAGTGAGCTATCAGAAAGAGGAATTAAGAAAACATTCCCATTTATAGTTGCATCAGAAATCATAAAATACCTAGGAATAAACTTAACCAAGGAGGTGAAAGACCTGTACTCTGAAAACTGTAAGACATTGATGAAAGAAGACACAAATAATTGGAAAGATACTCTGCTTTCATGGATCGGAAGAGTTAATATTAAATCTTAAATCATGACAGTAAAAAGCCAAATAAGTAACTACTATATAAAGAAATGCTCACCTTCGTTAGTAGCCATTGCAAATCACTGGCCAAATGCAAATTAAAATGAATTATCACCTCATACCCATCAGTTTGGAAAAATGAGGAAGTCTAAACAGAATGTGGGCAGGGATGTGGGAAAGGAAGAGGGTCCATCTACTACTGGGGGATACGGACAGGTGCACCTTTCCTGGCAGCAACCCAGCTGTGCTTGATGACTTTCAGAATGTGTTCATGGTGCCCCTGCAGTCCTCCAGCAGGGCACGTCCCTGAGAGCATGCACTGGATGTGTACCAGTTCTTGGGGTCTTGTAATCCCACCCCTGTGAGTAGGACATGTTCCTCACAGCACTGCAGTAGCAGGAGAGAAGAGACAATCCACAGCTTTTTTAATGCAATATCAGACCATGTAGACCCAGAATATGATAATACATACCTCTGTTCTCTATGAACTTTTTAAAAAACAGTATGTTTACCATACACTTCGTGTAGAAAAACACAGCATGCTTGCAAACCTGGAGCACAAAACAAAAAGAACATCTCACACTTTTGCAAATGTGCATTATTTTCCTATAGATTTAAAAGGAATTTTTCTTAAACAACTGAATACTTTCTGCAAATATCTGTCTTAATATTATTATTATTTGAATGTGATAGCAATGTACTTTGAAACATTATTTAAGAAATTTAGGATAATTCATTAAAACTGCAACCTTCCCTTGTTACTACAACGTGATGACAACAGAAGGGGAAGAGAGCTTTTTCTAAGGCTGTACTTGTCATTTCATAACGGTTAACCACTGAACCCTAGTGTTGTCTTCTCATGCTGCCCTATTAAATAAGTCCCTGGCTCCCAAGCAGTATAGCACATAAATGCTCTAAGTTTAACCAGATAGGATGCTCTGCATACTTGAAGCGCTTTAAAGAAAGGTTTGAATGTTGTAAAACTTTTTGACAATAATGCAAAATTGCCCTTCAGAAGGGGTGTGTCTCATTTGCACACTTTCCAACAATAACTATTTGGTTTTAAAGTGGATGAGCCTGTCATGCTCATTACACAGCAGCCACCCAAATCATCATCACACGAGGCGCTTTGCCAATCTGATGGGCGGAATTGTCATGTTGCTTTCGTCAGCAGCTCTGTAACTACAGACAAAGCAGGGTGTCGTTCTTGTGTGTGTGTGCACAGTGATGCTGAGATCTTTTTCTCTGTTTGCTTATGTGGCAGCGTTACACACCAGGAGTGTGTGGGCCAGGGATTTCTTCCGCCCGTCTCTGTTTTCCAATTCCGTAGAACGCACTGACGTTTGATAAAGGCTGGGTGGATATCAGCTGGCGTGGCATCTGGGTGTCTGGGGCAGGCCAGATGCCGCCCTGCAGCTCTCCAGAGCTCAGGGCCGTGGTGGGGCCCAGGAAAGGCAGTGCGGGCTGGGGGCTGTGGCTTTCACACCTCTCCTGTCTGCAGCTGGATCATGGCTTGATTAGGACGTACAAAGAAAGGGTGACCGATACACAGAGAGGAAGGAGAGAAACCAAACACTGAGGAGAAGGGAGAAGGAGCCTGAGCATCAAGCAGTGAAGTGAGAACAGAATTGGGATCATTGGGAAGAGGTCAGGAGGTGGGCTCAGCACAGATTTAGGGATGTGTTCTGTGTTGTTACTGGAAACACAGTGAGCGCTGGATGGTGCTGGCTGTAGATGCCCAGGAGGGCCTGAGTCTATCTCATGGCTCAAGGATGACTGGACATCGGCAGCAAATACAGGGTGATCTACCCCATCTGAGGGAGCCACCTTTAAAGGCCCTTGTGGGGTCATCTGTGGGGCTTGTGGGGACACCAGGGTCCAATCTCTTGGTGCCTTCACATCCACATCAGGACCCATCCTGGAGGGTCGCCTGGTCTGACCTTCCCTAGGACGGGTCAGATGGGGCTGGGCTGTGCCTGCGCTAAAATAAGGCTGGCTATCCTAAGATTGCAGAAGCCTTGCAGGAAGCTGCTCTTCCATGTGGCTGCTTTGGTCTCAGAGTCTGACAGTTAGACCCCAGACCTTATAGTGAGAATTCTGTTGGAGGCATCCATGGCATCCTGGGTGTGAGTGGAGACTTGGCGTCCACATCGTCCTGGTGTGGATGGACAGAGTTCATGGCCCTGGGAGAGGGACGCTTTGGGGAGGGCTGTGGCGGTGAGACGCCCACATGAGTGGGGTTGCCCTTGGATGTTCTACTTCTAAATGTCTTCCAGGTCTTGGGGTCTGAAAGGATGTACCCATCTATTAGTGAAGCTATTTTATATTAAAAGCTGTCAGAGAAAGGAAAGCAATTTCACCAGGCTCCTTGGTTAATGAGAGCTGGTTGCACATCAGGCGCTTTCCTTAGGCATCTGGGCTCTTGCACGGCTGCCATTCTTAATCATATTTTAATTTTCAAATAAATTGCTTTCATTATCCTTTCATTTACAATACTGTGTGTGCATCACTGCTCATTAATGTTTGCTGGCACTTTGCTGCGGTTGGTTTTTAAATAGCCATGGTGGCGGTGCAGTAATTAAGGATGATCCATGTTGGTTTACAGGAATTATTATTTTTTGTAGTCTTTGAGAAAGCAACCTTAGAGGGTTGCTGAAATTGGGCCTTTTGATGGAAACACTTGAAGGCCATGTGAGGACTGGGACTGCCCTTGGCCTTGATCTGGAGAAGGTCTCCATGGTTCCAGTTGGCCCGTCCATCAGAAAGTTCATCTGGCGTGTCTGACGGGGCCGAAAGGCATTCTTTGTCTTCCTGGTTGTTAGCCTCACCAAAGATCTCTTTGCCAACATGAAACCAAATTAAGTTGTTTTTGTAAATCCATTATTAACTCATATCCCCCCAAGAGCTGATCTATCCAGGTTGGAAACCAAGATATTTTTTAAAGTGAAGAGCTCTTCTACTGGATATGCTTGTTTCTAATGAAATTTTTGGGAAGTGATAATGTATTTCAGCCTATGCATGGATCACTTTGGATCCTTGGGGTTCTGGAGTGCAGGCGCATCAGGGAAAGCTGTCCTGAGAGAACCTTCCCATCGCTTTGCCTTAAATGTCATAGCCCAGTGCATTCATAGGCCTGTCTTTCCGTCGCTCTTCCTGAGGTGGGGGCATATATCTTCCATTCAGTTTCTCGCTCATTCACTAAATTTTTTATCACTCTTAAAAAATTGCAATAAAATGTACATAGCGAAATTTACCACCTCAGCCATTTCTCAGTGTAAAGTTAAGGGCATCAAGCACATTCGCATTGTGGTGCGACCGTCACCACCCTCACCTCCAGAGCTCTCTCATCTCCCCCGACTGAGACCCTGTCCCTGTTAGACACTGACCCCAACCCCGCGCCCACCCTCTCCTCTTTGTCTCTACGGATCTGGCGACTCCGGGGACCTCCGATCCTGGAATCACGCAGTATTTGTCCTTTTGTGACTGGCTCACTTCACGGAGCATGGTGTCCTCAAGGTTCATCTTTACCACATTTTGTTTAGCCATCCACCTGCTGACGGACACGTGGGTTATTTCCTGGCTGATGTGAATGATGCTGCTGTGAACATAGGTTGCAGGGATTCTTTGAATCCCTGCTTTTGATTTGGTAAATTCTTATTAAGTCATTTCCATTGGCCAATCATCGTGGTAAGTGGGACCCACCCTTCCCTACTAGGAAGGAGACAGATGGGCAATTGGATGATTCCAGAATGCAGGGCTTACTGGGCACAGGGAGGGCAGGTGATGCTGAGGTCCGAGGCGGCAGGAGAGTGAGTCTTGTAAGAGGGATGAGCAGATCCCCACAGCATTTCCAGCCACCACATATGAGATGGATTGATCAGGACCCCCGGGTGTGGGTGATCATTACAGTGGTGGCTGAAAATCTGCTTAGACTCCAGATAGCAATAGTTATTCCTAGTACTTAAAATTTATTTTAAATACAGAAATGTACTTCGTACAGAATTGAGTTTCCTATTAAATAAGTTACTGTTTTGAATACTAAAACTTTTAAGTTCCCATCTCTCTTTGGACAATCTCTCTGAAGCTTCCATTTTTCTAACAAATAATCATGTGATGGGGAAGGAGAGCAAAGGCTATTTTAGAAGACAACATTTAGGGGAAGGACAGGCGTTCAAAAATGTTGGCCATTTAGCCGGCGGGTTTGTGGAGGAGGTAAAGGGGTGTGGGGGGTCTTCCGTACGCCCACTACCCTGTCTGCCCATGGTGGGTTCACATGGCGCTGCAGAAATGGAGGGTACGCCTGAGGAGCTCCAGGACCTGAACAGTAGACACAGGAAGCCCTCCTGTGTCCCCTGGACTCGGTGGGCCGTGTTCCCTTGGTGCTAGCAGGCACACGGGTCTCTGGGTCACCTGATGCATCCTCCAAGCGCTCGTGGCTGGCTGCGGACGCTTGAGAGCGTGCAGGCTTGCTAGGCCACGCCGGGCGTGTGGGAATGGGGATGGCCCGCGCATGCATCACCATCTGACCAACACTGGCAGAAGACCAGGCTCCCTGTGGGCCAGAGGGCAGGTCTCTGATGCAGGGTTCAGGCCTGGGGGCTGCTCTGGTGGGCAGGCTGGTGGCCGTGGAAGGAAGCGGCACCTTTACCTTCCCCCAGGGCCCATGGCTTCTCCTTGCAACTCCCCCAGTGCACTCAGGTCCTGGTGTTTCTCTTCCTGCCAGCTTGAGAACAGAGCCGGGAATGGGGTGGCGAGAGGGTCTTGCGTCAGTTGACGAGTGGTTGGGGACGTCCTTCAGAGGCTCATGCTGGGAGCGGGCCCTGCAGTTTTCTCAGCCGCAAGGCTCTGGGTGTGCCCAGCCTGCTGGGGACTCAGCTGTGTCCCCCCTGGGCTGGAGGGCACATATTTGGGTAATTCAGAAGGTAGGACCTTCATTCTGAGGAGCTACCCCAAGCCTGTGAGAGTGGAGGAGCAGGGTGAGAGAAGAAAGGAGAGGAGAGGGGGCCCCACTGTAAGCCTGGGTGATAAACAAGCCCCCTCGGCTCCCTCCCTCTCCCTGACTCTCTTCTCTCCCCCTCTGTCTCCGCCTCTCTCTCCCCGCCTGCTGTGGAAAGTGGGCAGGAGCTCTTCAGTTGCTGGAATAAGAAAGGGTGCAGAGGCGAGTGATGGATGCTGTTTTTGAGTAACTGTCACCATCCAGATAAGATGAGGGCTAACACATTCCCTTTTTCCTCATCCCACATAATGTGCCATTTTCGTTCAGTGCTGCTTACAGCCCTCAGTGCCAGGCCTTTCTATTCTTGTCTGAATAGTCAATGGAACGTTCTGGGCTGATAAGAGGAGCGGCCTCGGTTACTTGGCAACGGGCTGGAGCAGAGGGCTGCTGATGGGGAGATTAGCTGCCACAGATAAACCGCCTTTTTTCCTTCCCTGCTGCTTATCTTTGGACCCACAGCAGAGTGCACCAAACATGACAGCCCGCAGGGATTTGGGTGGGACCTGAGCTCTTGACAGTGAGGTTTGCTGAGCACCTTGGGCCAGCCTTGGATGGATCTCCCGTCCCCTGCCAGGGCCCTGCCTGGATGAGCCTGACTTCCTGGGGATGCTCGAGTGTGGCCAAGACCTGGAGGTCAGGGCCGGCCATCCCTCCCTTGACCGGGAGCACGGAGCCTGCTCAGCTCATTAATGGTGGCCGGGTTCCTCGTGTCGCCTCCAGGAAAAGAACACTGCTGAAATCATGGAAACAGTGCTACCGTGTCCATCCGGCCCAGATCACGGGCAGAAAACCAGAACGGGCTCCCGCCTTCATGGCAGAGTCACCAAAAGTGAGAACACGCCTGCCTACGCACAGGCCTGCAAACGGGGTGCGCCCTGGTGGTTTGGGTTTTCCTTTTCCCATCTTTTAACCGAGCCTCCCTCCCAGTAAACTCCCTTTCATGTCGATGAAATCCCTCGTGGCCCCGCTGCTTGGGGAGAGCGTCTTCCTACCAGCAGGCACTGACCACCGGATTTTAGAGCTGGAAGAGATGTTCAGATGTTTTGGCTCCACTCTGTTATTTACAGAAATAAGCATATGAAACAAACACCAAACCCCTGAAGATCAGAGAGGCTCAGCAGCGGGTGAAGGTCCCCCAGCCCGGGGGCAGGAGAGCAGGAGCACCTGAGGAAGGCGCTCTCCGGTCTGTGGGAGAAACCCCGCAGTGAGGGGCCCAGACGATGCGGCCGCCCAGCACAGCGGCCGACAGCCGGCCCCGGGGGAGGGGGACGGCACGTGTGGGGAGCAGCGAGTGACTTTCCCAGAATGGGGTGAAGCTTGGCAGTCCCCGCAGCTCAGAAAATCTGGGTATTGACAATGCTGCTCATGCCCTAGGTGTTTCCTACAAAGAGAGCATTTGAACTAGAAGGCAGGATCTTAGAAAATAGCTCATCCAACTCGTGCATTTTAGGGAACTGAGACTGCGAGGAGTGGAGTGATTTGCTGGAGGTGGCCCAGCACAGGAGTGGCAAAGCTGGACCCGGAACCTCGTGCCCCTGGGCCCGTTCCACATCCCTGCTGTGACTCACTGTGCTCAGGTGAACTCAGAGGACAGCGTCCATATTAGGTGCAGCAAGCGCAGTCTTCTAAGTGGACCGTGTGCCTCAGCATCGTACTTAGGAAGTAAATAACGTCCACCCAGTATCTTTGTAGGATTGTTTACACAGCATGACATAATGTGTTATCTCCCGACTCTGACCTTACATTTCATTTTATTTTACTTATTTATTTTCTATTGAAGGAAAACTGTGGCTGCTAGAGTGTCAGAGCAGGGCCGGAGTGAGGAGGGGGGCTGCCGGCGGTGTCTTGTGGGGAGTGGGGAGACCAGGGGCGACCCCTGGCAGCTTGCCCAATCCCTCAGGTCCCCACCTTTCTCGTCTATAAAGTGCAAGGGCCTGAATAAAATACACACTACCATGCTCGTCAGCTCTCAGCGAAAGCCCTGTTTTTTCTAAAACCCCGCAGCGTGGTCGGTTGACCTGCTCTCAGGCGCCGTGGGGTGAGTGTCCAGCAGGCCCGTCCGTTTCAGGAACAGAGCAGAGGCCTGGCAGAACCACGCTGCGTGCGATGGTGGATAGCAGGTCAGAGAGGCTACTGTCTGCATTTGAGGATGTATCAGGGCTACCACCTAGTTGATAAATTAAGAGGTGAGCTTTCTCTGCAGGAAGGGCTAAGTGTTATAAGGCTCTGTGTGATTCATTTTTGTGGATCAACATTGTGCTTGGGTTACCAACACCAGCCTGCCCCAGCTCCTCTCCCTGGAGGCTTCTGGGGCCCAGAACTTTCTATTCCAGGCCTCCAAACCCCACAGCGGCCAGGCCTCCTCCTCGGGTCAGAAGTCAGTGAGAAGTTAAAACGCTGAATGGATGTGTTGCACAGACCTGACGCTGCCTCGGTTTTCAGTAGCCATCAGAAGGAGGAGGACGTTCTAACGGCTGTCCAGACAGCTCTGGGGAACCGCACACCGCAGCCGACTGTGGGGTCAGCGGGAGAAGTGCTCGCAGACGTTGGCTCAGGGTAGCGGGCCAGGGTAGGAAGCGAGCGCGCCTTCTCTTCTCAGCACTGGACGTCCTGCTGCCGACTGCCTCCAGGTCTCCGCACGGCCTGAGTCTAAAGCCCTGGAAGAGAAGGTAGTTGGGTCATGCAGCGTACCCTCCCCGAGATGCGTGTGAGTTCTGGAAGCTGGTTCCGATGGGATGTGGTCGCTGTCTGAGGGGTTTCCAGAACCGTGTCGCAGCGGTCGTCCCTGAGAGTGCAGCCCAGCCACCTGAGGGCCTTGCTGGAGCCAGTGCCCATGTCGAACTGAAAGAAGTCTGGGTCTGTTTGGGTCGAGTAGCAATCAGCTCAACGGGCTGGAGTCTACCTTTGGCCAGGCCTCCCGCCTCCCTGCAGACCGCGTGTTCCGGGAGCTGTCCTGTTCACACACTAGAAGGGAGGCCCAGACTACTGCGCACCTTTGTTCACAGGGTCCCGGGCTTTGTCGCTTGACCTGAAGTGGACGGGTGTGGGAGCTGATAAGGCACTCCCCAGCTAAGGCCTGCGATCTGAGCTCCCTGCGTTGGGCGACGTGTCTCTCGTGGGCGCCTCACTTCGGCGTGGCTGCTGGCTGACAGAAGACACCGGTGAACAGAGGGGTGTTTGAGGGAAGGACGATTCCAGTAAGACCCTGGCACGAAGCAGGCCTGCAGCTTCTCATCAGCTGAGGCCCAGATTGCTCCAGGTTTTACTCTCTCCGGCGCCTTACGAATGCATGCCACCGGGGCCTACTGCGTGCATCCTGAACTGCGAGCCTTCAGTGTGTCGCTCGCATTGAAGTTGCGGGAAAAGGAAAATACCGCTGCCTCTCGTTCTCTGTCTGGGTGGATTCCATCTGGGGCCTCTTTGGTCTTTACTTTTGCTTATTCGAGAGCTAGAAAAATCTGGTTTCCCACGTTTGTATGCAATTCCAAATTCCTGGGTGACATTGCAACCAACACTCTGAAGAGTGTCTCGTATTAAATTCCAGGTGGTAGAATTTGCATTCGCACCCCAGATGCAAAGCGTTGCAAGCAACCTAACAATATGGCGGGTGACTGTTTGGGCGAGGGGATGCACTTGCTGAGGGGTACACAGGAAGTGGCCCTACTTTACTGTGACTGGAACCACCGCTCCCCTTTGGAGCCAAGAGTCCTTGTAACAAAGCCGCACAATCCCAGACTTTCCGGGTACTGGCGGTATTCGGACAGTCTTGTGGCCGCTAGATGCCAGCCCTCCCCAGGCTGAAGGCTTCTCCCATGCAGCTGTGGAAGACCGGTCAGGAGGCCAGGGGCCTCCCAGCCATCGTCAGCTAGGCCGCAGTGGTATAGCGCCCTGGCCTTGCCTCCTCCAGAAAGCTCTCCCTGATCAGCCCTGACTTTCTCCAGCAAACCAGGCCTGTCTCGGGGCCTTCGCTTCCAGGCAGTCAGGTCCTGTGACATCTTGATGCCCACGTGTCTCATCAGATGGGAGGGGCTGGGGTTTCCCTGAATTCAGACGGTTGGGCCTAGCTTGTGGGCAAGGTGTGCTCATTGGTCTGAGCTCACCTAGATTTGACCTCATTCTGGTGACTGGAAGGGCACAGAGGCCCCCCCGAAAACCTGCCGGCCAGGCACAGTTGTGGTCGTGACCCCATGGCAGCTGTAACTGATGCCGGCAGCCCACGCGTCTCCCCCACCTCCCGGTGGAGGCGGCCCTCGCTGGGCGGGAGACGGTAACGTCTCTTAACCCACATACTCCGTCCTCTCCAAGAGGGTTCTGCTTTGTTAGACTCTTTTATTTTGAATTGCTTTTTGTTAAATTTTTAAATTATGGGGTAATATACATAATTCAAATTTTACCATATTAACCCTTTTTAAACGTACAGTTCAGTGGTATTAAGGACATTCACATTGTCTTGCGGCCACCACCACCTTTCCTCTCCAGAACTCCTTCCGCCTTCTCAAGCTGAAGCTCTGTCCTCGTTCAACTCTAACCCCCTCCCCAGGCCCCTGCACTCTCCGTCCCTGTGAGTCTGATGCTTCCAGGGACCCCGTGGGAGGGGATCACACAGCATTTGTCCCCTTGTGACTGGCTGGTCTCACCTGGTAGCAGGTGTTAGGATTCCCCTGTTTTTACAGCCTGAATAGTACTCCGTTCTGTGGATGGACCACATTTTGTTTCTCTGTTCATCTGCTGGTGGACACTTGGGCTGCTTCTACCTCTTGGCTGTTGTGAATAATATTGTGGGTGGAAAGTATTTCTTGGAGTCTCTGCTTTTAATTCTTCTGAGTATAAACTCAAAAGTGGAATTGCTGGAGCATATGGTAATTCTGTGTTTAATTTTTTTTAGTAACTGCTATACTATTTTCCACAGCAGCTGCACCCTTTACATTCCCACCAACAGTGCACAAGAGACTTGTTTTTAATTGTTCGCTTTTATTTTCATTTTTTTAAAGATTCATTCATTTACTTTGGAGAGAAGGAGCACGCACGAGTGCGAGTGGGGGGAGGGGCAGAGGCAGAGGGTCATGCAGACTCCCTGCTGAGCATGGAGCCCATGACCCCCGAGATCATAGCCTGAGCTGGAACCAAGAGTCAAATGCTCAACTGAGCCACCCAGGCGCCCCTAACTGTTTGCTTTTTAAAGAAAGATCAGACTTGTCCGGATCCTTGACGTAGACTGTGAGTTTCTTGAACTCTGGGGTCCCTCGTTGTGTGTACACGTGCAAGCTCTTGGCTCTTGCAGAACTCGTGGGGGCATTTACGGTACATGGTAGGTGTCAGGTGCTTCGCCTCTGACTTGATTTCACTGGGAAACATGAAGGCAGCTGAGCAGTGAAGAATGTTCTGTCCCTTGTCTCCTTCTCAGCCTGGGGCAGAGCTGGCCTGTCCAGGCTGTGTATGGGTTGGCCCAGCTGTCTGAGCAAGCAGGCCCGGCCTGAGCATCTGGACGGGCAGGCCCCCAGCATGGTCTGTGGATCACTGTTTAATCAGGGTCGCTCACAGCTGCCATCGGAAGTCAGAATCTCCTGCTCACACCCGTCCCCATTGTGCATGTGGCTCCAGGCTGCCAGAAGGAGCTCTGGGAGCCACGTGGCACCAACCCCATGGCCAGTGCAGGCGTGAGGATGACCTTGGGAAGGGCCCTGGACCCTCTGGCCATGGGTGGCTTGTCATGGTGCCAAAAAAGTCCACTCAAAACTGTTGCTGGTATCAGTTGGCTAAAAACAGCCATGTGCTGGTCCTCAAACCGTCAGTGGGCTTAGGCGATCAAAACGATGAAGGTATCTGGTCTTGCTTCCCCCGCCCTGGCCAGGTGCTAGCTGTCACAACTGCACAAGAGAGACGTCATGTTAGTCATAACGAGTGTGCAGACTCGAGGCCAGCCTGCCACTTACTGTGTGACCTGCAGCAGGTCACTCAACCTCTCTGGGCCCTGGTTTTCCCACCATGACAGTTCAGACCACTGAGAATTGTCACAGGGTTAACTGAGTTGAGTGTGTCCGAATGTTGCTGGGACATCATAACTCTGTGTGACCATGTTAGCTCTTCCTTTGAGAGCTGACAAACATGAGACCAGGGGATTTTGTTAATTGTTTCAGAACTAGACATTCCATCCCTGCAGCGAAACTACGATGACCACATTTTCTGCGTCAAAGACTGGGGCACATGTTCGGGAAGGAAAGCTAATGCTCAGGGTGATGGTGGCCAGAAGGTGAAGTGGCCCATTCTGGAAGATCCTGGGCAGGACTCCCATGCATCACAGATGCATGATACTGGGTTGGGCAAGGTCCTGGACCTCTCTGTGCCTCAGTTTCCAGGTGCTGTGAAATGGGATGGTGACGTCCGTGTAACAGCTTCGTGGGAGTGTGACTGTGACAGGGATTTAGAATCACTGCATGGAAAAGACTTAGAAGAGCGCTCGGAACATAAGCTCTCAGTGAGCAGGGACGGACTGGGTTTGCTCTTGCTGCCATCTTTACTGTTTTCCCTGCACAGCAGCACCCTGTCGCCCACTTCCCAGCCAGACTGCCGGCCTGGGGCTTATGAGCCACCATTTCCCTTCCCAGACCTTGTCATGCTCCTTGGTGATGGGAGAAGTCGATCCCCAATATTCACACAAGGCGTGGCCAAACATCACCAGCTCCCGACCTTGAGGACTGAGGCTAACACGTGGCTGCTGGACGGCTGATCCCTACCTCTGTCAGTCCCCAGCTACGCTCTGCACGGAGTGCCCCTGGGGTCCGATGGAGCAGGTCCTTCCTGGGTGGCCGTTGTGTGAGAGGCCTTGTGGGTGCCCTGGGCAGCCCAGTGGGGTCTGGAAGGGGAGAGAGCCTGGGTCCCAAGGGGCCTCAGGGGGGAGGCCAGAAGGAGGGAAAGGGTGGTTTAGCCGGGAACAGCTGGACGCGGGTGACAGGGTCTTTAGGCTGCAAGGTGGGTGCAGGTATCTGTCTGCAGATGAGGGGGATCCTTGGCCTGGTTGTGAACCTGCAAGAACGTGCACAGATGGGTGTATGAGTGTGTAAGCGTGCGAGTTTGGGTGGGTGTGTGCATGTGTGTACACGTATGAGCTTGTGTGTACACATGCAAGTGTGCGTGTGCAAGTCCCTTACTCCCCCTGCCTCCCTGGGGAACAACACCATCACCATCTCTCAGCTAGGGTCCAGCCAGCTCATGGGGCCACCGGCTGGGGCGATTCGGAGTCTGGCCTGTCCGGGCTCCCCGAGAGCACCGCTGCCATCTGTCACCGATGAGGATCCAGTGACGCGGGGAGGCGGCCACGAGGGGTCACTGTTGCTGCTTCATCCTCACTGGCCGCCGAGGTGCCAGGTTCGATGCAGGGTGGGGCGAGCGATGAACCGGTTTTATAAACTGTATATGTTCCCTAGATGGCGGCTTATGGGTGCTCAGATGCAGCAGGTGCGGCCATGGGGTCAAGCGCGGGGACTGGGATCCCCGAACACATCTCTCTCAGCCTGTGTGCCCTTTCTGAGCACTGAGTCAAATTCTTGGAATGCCCCAGGAGGCCCTGTGATCAACCTGTTCTTACTTCCTGTGTTTCCCAGGAGAGCTTCCGGAGCTGTTTAGACACTCCTGTTCCTTTGGTCCCGCGGGGTTGGCTGGCTGCTTCACAAGGTGAATGAATGCATCTGGTGTTTACGGTGTGCATTATGTGAGAACCTGAACGCGTGTCCCAGGCCATTGTTTCTGTGATTATGGAAAGAAGCAAGGCTGGTCCCTGCACTAGACTTCCTGAAGCTCTTGTTTTTACCCCTGCAAGGAATTCTGCATGTGGGTGATTTAGTTTATGTTTCTCTCCTGCCCAATAATAATAATAATAATAAATTTTTTTTAAAGAGGCTCCACACCTGGTGTGGAGCCCAGCACGGGGCTTGAACTCACAATCCTGAGATCAAGACCTGAGCTGAGGTCAAGAGTTGGAAGCTTAACCAACTGAGCCACCCAGGGGCCCCCTGCCCCATAATTATTTGAATATCACCTCTGGTTCACCCTCATTTGCAAAGACTTTATGATTGCGACACCTTTTCTGCCTATCCCCTTCTTACTCCAAAATCAAGAACATTGTTCTTAAGGTTTCTAGGGAACCAAGATAATACATTTACACATGCATATTATTTACATGAATAAACTATTTATATAAATTGTTGAACAGGTATGTACATTGCAATCAGTTCTAAATGTGCCCTAATTATCCCACCCTGAACATCTAAATAAGGTGATCACATTGTATTTATGAATTACCTAGTATCATTATTTCTTCCCAAAGAAATAAGAAATGTAAAAAAGATGTATAAAAAGTAAAACAGGTAAAGACATTACAAAAAGAAGAAGAGAGGGTTAAGTATCGTGGGTGCAAAGAACATGGTTACTTCCTTGAAGAAAACACTACCAGAGCCTGCACAGCAAGAAAGGTCAGTAATGTGATGAGAGCTGCCCCATGACCAGGCAGAGAGGGCCACTGGAAGGTAGAAGGTGGTTGGTCCTCGCCCTGGGGTCTGGGGGATTCCTCCCCTGGATGGGTCTTTTAGAGAGACGCTGGTGATACTCTGAGGGGTGTTTCTCGGTAGGTGTACAATTTAGGCTCCACGGGCTTTTTTTTTTTTTAATGTCCTTTAATGCAAGCCTGAGGCGAGTTGCATGATGGAAACAGAATAGAAATGGTTCCCTCCTGGAGAGACCTAAACCAACCTGTTCAAGCCCACGGCTGCCTGGTGGTCTGACCTGCTGGTTTGGGTTGTTCTCTGGGAGGCCTGGCCCTCAGCAGTCCCCAAAACGACAGCATCCTGAGAGGGAGGGCCAGTGTCTCTGAACATAAAGTCCCTTCCCCAGAGCAGAGGTCCACTAGGACCACCTCCTCCATGTGTGAGGGAGAACCAGTGCCCTGAACCTAATCAGAGTTGAAGGAGGAAGAGGCACGGTGTTTGCTGAGAAAATGCAAAAGGTGCACAGCCGTCGTTTGCGGGCTCCGGCACGAGCCCCCCTGGTTTGGTCTTGGCGATCCCCGGGCCTTCAGCCAGGTCATTTGCTGGGAGTTGTAGACTTGTAAATCAGTGTGAGATTCCAGCAAATTTGGATGCTAGCTAATGGTGTAATAAATTTCTGTGGGCATCTCAGCTTTTTTTCAGGCAAATGGAAAAACACCAGTTAATCAGTTACAAATATCTATTGAACCCACCGTGGGTGCAGAGGACGGTGTCAGATGTGGGAGCTCTAAGAGTCGGAGCTTCGATGCTTGCTGTCCAGGAGCCCGCAGTGCTCTGAGGTGTGAGGAGAATGTCAGTGCCAGAGGGACGTGGAGATGTGTGTGCATGTGAGTGTGTGCACATGTGTGTGCTATGCGGCCCCACAGAGCAAGGGAGAAGTGGTCCAGGAGGAGGGCATCGCCACTGGCCTCCAGCAGTGTTTAGGGGACAGTGATGTTTATGAGTGAAAATGACTTTTGCCTGTGGGAATAATGCTCCAAGGAACACTGGTTACAACAAACGTACACACAATATAAACAAGCTGTTTTCTCACATTCTTCCAGAAGTCCAGCAAAAAAAATCATCAAGGTTTCTCTTTCTAATGGAAGAAACTAGCTGCCCAGTTGTGGATGACTGGTCAGTGATGCTCAGGTGGAGGCCAGCATCTGCTTTCTCGGGACCACAGACATCCCTTCTTTTTCTGTGTTTAAAACCGTGTACTCTCTGGTTTCCATAAGCTGTGGAGGTCCAGTCTTCTGCTCTGCAAAATAAAGAGGGGGATTAACGTTCCAGAAATCTGGGACTTGGGGACATCCTTAGAACTCCCCTGAGGTCAGCAGATTTGGGGATGTTAAGCACATGCCATGGTTCTGTGGTTGCTGTGGTTGCTGCCCACAGAGGTCTGGGCGGTGACCCCCCAGGAGGGGTGCAGTCTCAGCCCGGGCGCCGCTGGGGCATCTGTTTCCCCACCTCTCCCAGTTGGCAGCAAGGCAGCTTTGTTACTGCTTTGGAAAAACACATGTTCTCTGAGCCATCTTTCAGGATATTCACTTGAACCCTAGAACTTTTCTGTGCCACAGACACATGGAAGGGGCTCTCCTGCAGCTGGGCAGCATTGGCATCCTAGGGGATCCCCTCTGAAAAGGCTGCGGATCTATCCCTTCTCTCATTTCCATGGTGGCCATCCTCGCTGAACCACCCTCCTATGGACAGGCAGCTCCCTTCACCCCGTGGCTCCTGGCAGAACGAAAGACCAGCCTGTAAGGTCCTAGCAATTCCTGGGAGGAAGGCCCCCACGCCCTCAGGCTTTGTCTGACTTGCTTCACGTCTTGGAGCTCAGTCCCTAGGTCCCAGAGCTCTAGGGATCGGGGGCTTCCTGCCCTCCACAGAGCCTGCCCCCCTACCTAGATGTCCTTGCCAGCCCCATGTAGGCAACCCCGTTCTGTAAACGCTGGAGCCCAACCTGATGCCACTTTCCTGGGGCCTTTGTATGTTGCATGAGGTCAGTGCCCCTTCTTCATGCTGCCTGGTAGCATGTTCCTCTGTATTCTGTATCACAATCGTGCGTGAATAGTTTGCATGTCCACTTCTGCCCCAGAAGCATGTCCCACAGTATTCCGTCTGTCCAGCAGGTGACGTTAGAGCAGAGCTGTGCGTTTCCCAAGGTTGGGGTGCAAGGCAGAACACGGGGCAGGGATGGACTCGCGAATGCACAGCAGATATGGGGCTGGAAATAATGTGAAGCGTGTTGATGAGAGTGTGCACACGGCCCTCCAGAGGACACAGAGAAAGCTCGCGAAGTTGTTTATTGAGTAATAAATACGGAAATCAGGTTTCTTTCAAGGCGGTATTAACAATATCTGTTTCCTAGATGAACTTACGATGCTGAAATAGCAGTATCCGTGGGTTCTCACATTGAGTTTGGCCATTTAACAAACAGTCGAGGCTGTGTGTGTACGTACACACACATACATGTCACGTGCACAGCACAAAACACGCGAAGACAAAGGCATGACCGTGCAGCACACATGTAGAGACACACACACGCACACATGCAGACACACGCATGCATTCATGAAAACAGTGCACACGTGCATGCATGTGCGCACACACACTGTATACACATGTGTAGATGCGTGCACGTGCACATGCAAACACACCTACACGTGCATCTACACAATACTGTACTGTACTTCTAAAAAAATTTATCTGTGTCTAAACGTGGACCTGCACAGTTTAAACCAGCGTTGTTCAAGGGTCAGCTGTCTATGACATTCTGGAGGAGACACAGCCGTGGAGACAGTCAAATGACCAGTGGTGCCAGGGCTGAGAGGGGTAGAGCGATGAACAGGTGGAGCACAGAGGATCTTCAGGGCAGTGAACGTACTCCGTGTGATGCCAAAAGAGTGAATACGTGCCATTGTGCATTTGTCCAGAGCCATAGGATGTCCAGCACCAAGAATGGCCCTGATAGGAACTATGGACTTTGGGTGATAATGATGTATCAACGTAGGCTCATCAGTTGGGGCAAGTGTACCACTCTGGCCGGGGCTGTTGATTATGGGAATGGGTATGCATGTGTGAGGGCAGGAGGTATACGGGAAATCTCTGTACCTTCCCTTCAATTTTACTGTGAATCTAAAACTGCTTTAAAAAATAAAGTTTAGGGGTGCCCGGGTGGCTCAGTCGTTAGGCAGCTGCCTTCGGCTCAGGTCATGATCCCAGGGTCCTGGGATCGAGCCCCGCATTGGGCTTCCTGCTCAGCGTGGGAAGCCTGCTTCTCCCTCTCTCTCTCCTCCTGCTTGTGTTCCCACTCTTGCTGTGTCTCTCTCTGTCAAATAAATAGAATCAAAATTTAAAAAATGATAAAAATAAAGTTTATTTGGGGCACCTGGGTGGCTCAGTCAGTTGAGCACCCGACTCTTGATTTCGGCTTAGGTCATAGGTCATGATCTCAGGGTTGAGAGATTGAGCCCTGCCTCAGTCTCCCTCTCTCTCTGCCCTTCCCCGAACTCACACACACTCTTTCAAATAAATAAATTAATTAATAAAAAAGTTTATTTAAAAAATAAAGTTTAAAAAAATGTACTGGGGAAAGGTCTGTCCTATCAGTAAGGCTGTAGTCTAGGGGCAAAGAGAATCAATGGTTAGTTTAGTTTCAACTTTCAAATCATTAAAACCAAATTAGTAGCTAAAACTAATTTTAAAAATATAAAAAATACTCTGTATTACATTATATATATGTGTTTTAAATACATGTTTAAGAGAAAGATTTCAAGAAAATCCAATAAATATTTTTCTGAAAATATATTTACGACATTTTACAGCATAAACCAAATTTAAGGAATGATGCCATTATACTTCAGAAGGGAATTAATTCATTTGGGATGTTCCAAGATAGATAGGAAATGTCTGGCCACTTTTCACTGATGAGGACTCCAGCCGGGAGGGAGTCAGGAACCCGATTTCTCTTCCTCCTATGGCCTTGGTCACGATGCTCATTTGTAAAATGTGGGGTCAGACCATCTTCATGCTCCTTCTAGTCCCCATGCATTATGATTTTACTTTCAAGATACTCCATTTGCAAAAGAAATTGAAAGTTTTAGGTGCATTCTAAAGCGTTCTTTGTTTTTCTTTTAGCCCCTTCTTCCTCCCCCTCCCCCCAATAAACACACCATCCACAGGCATGGTGTTCTTTACACAAAATAAAATCAAAAGCACAGGGACACTTACTGTCTGTGTTTGTGCGGAGAAAATTGCCTGTCTCACTGGGTGATGGCAGGGGGACAAGACCCTCCCTCCAAGAGAACTGTCGTTGGGAATCACTCTGGCCCAATGTGGCCACTGTGTTAATTGAAGGGAGTCGCTCAGACAGAGTGCCCCGGAGCCCAGTGTGGTGGCGATGGCAGAAGGTTGTCTTCCCAGATCCTGTGAGCTTTGCAGAGTCCCGTAGAAATTCACGGTATGCTTTCCATACTTGAGAAGATTTTCTGCTAATCACACAGCACCGTCCATCTGAAGCACATATGTAATATCAGACCAGTAATTACTGAGTCAGCCTGGCACTGGGTAAATGTGTTTCTGCTAATTAAACTTGTTGCATTTGAATGGCTTTCTTCAGCTACACTTCGTGCAACGAGCCCGTCGTGAACAATAAAGAAGTGCTTCCCCTTTCCGTCCGGGCCTGAAACTGCAGATGGCCGCCCTGTGTATCACGCACTGGCCCTTGAATTACTTTTTGTGTGTACGAAAGACAGTAATTTGGATGTTTGAACCCCCTACAGGAAGCTTATTTCAAAGTGAACAATTTGCCGAATAAAGACTAATTGGGGCCTAAATTAATTAGAAGGTGTGGTTTGAAAAGATGATGAGCAGAGTCTGTCATTTTAGACAAATGGAACAGAGCTGGATAAATTGGTCCCTGCTCATGCCTCCTGTTCCGGGAGCACCTCTCCTTTGCCACATTGCCGAAAGCTCCCCTTGAAACGGGCCTTGTTGCCATTCCTGGGTCTGCCCCCGTTTGCCAGCCCCCTCCAACAACGGCACCCATGTGGCAGACGCTTCCACAGTCCTCATGGCTTCTGCAAATTAATATTTATATTTCCTGGGTGTTCTGTTTCTCATCTGGAAAACTGGCCCTGAATGTTATTGATTTTTTTTTGTCATGGGACTGTCAGAAGCAAAGCTTCACATCAGAAAGGTGAAAGCCAGGGGCAGGAAATTATGAAAAGTGAGAGGTGGGGAAGGCGAGGGGGCAAGGGATGCGAAATAGAATCGAAAACGCAAACGACTCTGCATTCACGTCCTTTTCTCTATACCTTTGCAATTGAGCTTTCCATGATGCTCTTTTATTTAAATAAACCATTGCTTTCCAAGTGCTCCTGAATTCTGATAGCGTTTTGATGACTTTCTCAAGCCGTGTTCCAAAGCCTCAGCACGGTGCATAATTAGAATATATTGCAAGGATGTGTTTAATACCTTTCTTCTCTCTGAAAACGACATGTCACTTTCTCTTTCTTCTCTGCCTCCCTTTGCCCACAGATGGAGTGTTTGGAAGGTGCCAGGAGGTTCCAGCGGTAGCCGTAGACCGCCATGAAGTGTCGCCGCTGGTTCTGCAGCACCTGACCGCCACCTTGCAGAAGCTCTCCCGTACAGGTAGGCGGGCTTGGCCCAAAACTGTGTCCTGGGACTGGGCACACTTCTGGTGGCTGTGACTGCACGCAGTGCTCCGTGGAAATCGTGGGCCTCTTAGGTGGCGAGGAATTAGAAAAGGACGAAATTGGCCAGTGTTGCAATAGAGAGAAGCAGACTGGGAGCAAGCGGGCTTGCGCATGGAGGGTTCCGGTGGGAGTTTCCTTCGTGCGTTAGACGCGGCCCTGGCTTGCCGCTGTGCGTGTGGGATCCACAGCACTTCCGTCCCTGCTTCGGGGTCCGAGAGACCCGTGGAGTGGCCGGGCAGGCACCAGGAGGCCGCTGGGCGGCCCGCTCAAGCCCACCTGGCCACACCCAACCCCGCGGCCGACCGGCCTCCCAAATATCCGCTTGCCTCTGCATACTGTCTTTATGCAAGTTTCTGTTATGCGGTTTTGTCACAGGAGATTGCTTTTATCTGTTTACTTCACAGGGGTGCTCAGAAGATAATTTTACAAATTACAATAATTTGAAAATTATTATGTGTAATTATCATGTGTAATTAATATTATGTATATAATTTTTACGATGGAGGGGAAGCTACATCAGCATGCTTACCATTACTGTGACCTGTTCCTCCTGCGGGGGTGAAGCCCTATTTCCTTGTACCCTTAGAGTCTGGACAGGAGCTGACTTGCAAACATCGCCATGGTGTTGGGTGAGGGTTGGGGGTGAAGTTCTTGGAGTGAAATTGCATGGTCAGTACCTGAATGGTCCTGCTGGGGGCCCAGGCCCGGAAGTGAGGGACCGGGAGAGCCCCTACACTCTTTCTTCGTCAAAACCTACAGGGCTTATCCGTGGCTCCATAAAGAAAAGGAGGTCTGTGGTCCAGTAAGTTTGGGAAACAGTACTTGCTCTGTTCCTCCTTTAGAATGTTCGTAATGTACACTGGCCGGCTAACACACTGGAAAGTTCTGCAGGAGAGAATTACGTTAATTCAGGGCGCCTGGGTGACTCAGTCGGTTAAGCCTCTGCCTTCGACTCAGGTCATGATCCTGGGGTCCTGAGAGTGAGCCCCGCGTCGGGCTCAGCAGGAAGTCGGCTTCTCCCTCTGCCCCTCCCCCTGCTCGTGCTCTCTCTTGCTCATTCTCTCTCTCTCAAATAAAATCTTTTTAAAAAAAGAACTATGTTTGTTCATTCACTCGAAGTCACTGGACTGTGGCACCCTCTCCCCCTGGGACACCGGCTGTCCTGGGGTTCAGTCAGGGAAGCAGACCACGTGCATGGTCAGTTACAGGGGTTTGGCTGTGTGCAGCTGTGGGAGATGAGAGAGCGTCTCCACCAAGCTGCTGTTCATGGGGCCTTAATCTGCAGGGAGACAGTGGGGAGGGACGGTGGGTGTGAGGTGAGAGGTCAAGGACAGGGACCGACAGGAGTCCGTGACTGTTCTCGGGGCCTTGACCTTGGTGATGAGGTGTCCCGCAGAAGCCGGCCCCTCATCAGGGAGCTGAAGACACACAGTTCCCAGAGGCTGGAGAGGCTGAATGGGGCCTTGGAGGAGCAGGGCCGCTGCTGAAGATCAGAGGGAGTGGGCAGAGGGGCAACGATGTGCGCGAGCTGCAAAACGCCTGTGGTCCTACAACATCTAGTTCATAGTAGCCAAGTCATGTGGTAGCTTGGAGGACCATGGTCGAGCGTTCCTTCTTAACCAAGGTATAGTAGCAGGGCCGGAAGCAGTTTCTTGAAAGGAGAGTAGCTATCTGCAGAGGACGTCATGGTTTGCTCCAAAATCCTGAGGGTCTGCTCTGTAGTTCACCTATAGGAGCCGTTCGAAGGCTGCAACCATCATCCGTGTCTGCCACTGGCATCCTTTGGTGTGCAGATGTCTTACCCAGAGATGCGGATAGTTGCTAGTTCCTGCTCATTAGGTCCAATCAGCCTAATATTGTAACTGTACTGATGTCCTGTGGAAATGAGAGCTAATTAAGGCCCCTGAGGACCAGATGCTGACAGGGGGCTGGAGTGTTGATAGACCTATGACAGCACAGGGAAGATGCGTTGCTGGCCTTGCCCGGTGAGAGCAGACGCTTCTGGTGATCTTTACTCCGGGCGTAGGGGACGCACTCACCGACTAGTAGCTGCACTGTGGGTCCCATGCTGTGTTCACTGGTTCTATCGGGGAGACCACACTTGCTGCAGCAGCAAGCAGCTGGGTAGCGCACCCCCGGGTTAGTTCGTGATAACCCGCTGTCCTTCTCCGCCATCTGCCTGTCTTGTGCACGGGCCAGCTAGGTGCATTGAATGGGGTGTGGTATCAGTCACCGCACCGCATCCCTCAGATCCTTGACGGTGGCGCTAACCTCACACTGATCACCCCCTCCAGGGATGCAGAACTGCTTTTGGTGTACGGTACCTGGTTTTGTAAGGAGAGGCAGTCCTAGGGCCTTTGCCACCAGAGTAGCCCTGGCTCCGCAAGTTCGGGAACAAGTGTGGGGGTTCTGCCGGCTGCCGAGTGTGTCTGTTCCAGTTACGGGTTCCGGAACTGGGGAAATACCCCAGGATGAATCTGATCACCTGGTTCCTATAAGCCCCTCTCTGCCTGGTGGACCATAGTGACATTTGGGTTTCCTGGTGTTAGTGTCAGTCTAGAGTCAGTGTTTGGTAACCACTGAAAAATCTCATTCTTTCCTCTTCCCTGGTGCACAGTCATCCTAGCAGACGCCATAGGTCCCTTTGGGGAAAGGCTACGAGAAGTAATAACAGTACAGATTTTTGGCTTGTGTGGCCTTCAGGGGCCTTGCCCCCACCCTCCACCTTCATTCATGGCCTCTGGTCTGTGAGATGGAAATTGCCAAAGCTGGACATTGTTTTAGTTTACATTAAGGTTAACTTTTTGTTTTGTACACTCCATAGGTTTGCACAAATGTACACTGACCTGTGTCCATCATGATAGGATCATACAGCGTAGTTTCACTGCCTGAAAAGTCCTCTCTGCTCCCCCTGTTCTTCCCTCACCCCAGTCCTCCAACCACTGGTCTTTTTACTGTCTCCATAGTTCTGCTCTATCCAGAATGGCATGGAGTTAGAATCATATAGTATATAAGCCCTCTTCAGATTGGCTTCTTTCACTTAGTAATATGCATTTAAGGTTCCTCCATGTACCTCCATTTTCATGGCTTCATAGCTCATTTCTTTTTAGTACTGAATAACATTCCATTGTCTGGAGGGACGACCGTTTGTTTATCCATTCACCTACTTAAGGGCATCTTGTGTGCTTCCAAGTTTTGGCAGTTGTGAATAAAGCTGCTGTAAACATCTCTGTGAAGTTTTTTGTGTAAACATGTTTTCAGCTCTTTTGGTTAAATACCAAGGGGTACATTTCTGGTTCATATGATAAGAGCAGGTTTAGTTTTATGAGAAACCACCAAACTGTCTTCCAGACATGGGTGTGGAGGGGTAAGGGGTTACTAAACCTCTTTGAGACTCAATTTCTTCATCCAGTGAGTGTGGACCGTCTAGATCACCCAGTCCTGCCCTAGGTCACCCAGCCCTGCCCTGTGACATCTGTCTTGCTCAGAACTGCCCCCTTCCCCAAGTCTAAGTTGATTCCCTCTGGCTGGTCCTGAAGCAGGCTGCAGAGGTTTCTTGGGAGCCACCTGGCACCTCCCACAGAAGCTGGGAGACGTCTGTCTGGTGGGTGTGGGATTCTGTCTTGGAGATGGTGGGCGCTTCTGCTACTGGTGGCTGTTTGCTGCTTAGTCACAGAGGGCATGTCAAAGTGACGGACAGGCTCACGGATGTACCCCTCAATTAGCTTGTACTTGTGAGGGCAAATTGCATTTCTTTCTTTTTGTTAGTGGCTTGGAAGTCACACCCCAATTAGGCTGGAGGTGTAGGTGTGAAGTGGGGTTTTATAGTCTAGTTTGAAAAGAAAACTTCATGGGGAGAATCATTGTGCTTTTCTGAACCACACTGTTCTGAAGATTTCTGGAGATGATTTTTGTACATCCCCTCAGGCCCCTGATGGCTCGTGCTGGCCAGTTCTCTGCTACTCACCTCCCAGGTAGCTGATGGCTGGAACCTCTTCTCTGCTTTTTGCCTCCCTCGGTCAGCACATTGGAGATGCGTGGTCCACAAGGCTTAGGGGTAGACTCGCCTCCAAACTTCCCATGGTCCATGTGAAGATCCGGTTCTGGGGTCAGGCCTGCAGTTATTACACAGTTTAATGATGGTTCTTTGGGAAAATCATTATCCAGCTGGAGAATATGAAGTATGGGCATAAGTCTGAGTTGCTCTTTATAAGGAGTTGGAACCCTGCTTCAGAACAGGACAGGGGAAGGTACTCTGGGCCGTGCTTGTTGCTTAGATCTACAGACTGACTCCCGAAGGACCCTTGCGGCTGCCTCCCCACCCTTCATTCCGAATCCTTATCTTTTCTTTCAGGGGACCTGGGAGGGAGAGAAAAACAGAGGAAAAGCACTTTCAGGTGGCAAAATGATCACAGTTTTTGACTTTGATATTGCCCCATGCTGAGCCCCCGTCTGGGTCTGATCTTCCATGTGACCGGGCGCCCCTGGCTTCATCTTGGCCCCATCCCAGCCATGGCCTGACTCTGGAAGCCAACAAGGGCAGCCTCCCTGAGAGAGGCAGAGGTGGCACATTGTCTTTACTACCTTGCTCATGCCTGCTCCTCGGCATGCACCCCGCAGACCATCTGATCTTCCTGACTGCTTGTGAGCCTTGAGATTAGCTTTTACTGCTCCTGTGTTTCTGGTGCGTGCTCTTGGAGACAAGGGTCATCTTCTTGGAGCCAGGAAGTCACCCCAGCCAAATGATGCACAGAGCTACACCTCGCTGAGTCCCCAGCCTGCTGCAGGCTTTGGCTGAGGGTCAGCTCTGATGCATCACAGACAAGAGGTCACAACTCTTGTGGATGGAGAGCTGAGCCTTCTAGCTCGTTTCTGCCCTAGGACAGCTTTCCTGCTGCCGGCTGCCTCCTGACCCGTTACCTCTCTTTCCTGGGGCTGTGGGCTTCCTCAGACTGGGAAAACTCATCCTTGGAACTTGGAAAATGCAGCTCCATGGGCCCGTTCCAATGGTTCTGACAAGGGCCATGGAGCAAGACCTGGGAGTCTGTGTCTTCAGTAAGCATGGGAGACAACCCTGAGCCTGGAGGGGCTGGTCCTCCTTGGCCCTTTGCTGTGTCCCAGCCCTGCTCCTGTAACTGCATCTGAGGGTTCATGCAGCTGGCCCATGCCCACGTATGGGGAAAGGGCCATGTCAACCCAATCAGTACGAATTTAAAGCCCGGGTAGTGTTGATTCTGGACTGCCCTGCCGTTTGTCCTACAACAAGCCTTAGCATAAATGCAGTATGGCTGCCACTCAGTGGGCGGTCACTACCTCCACTCCCATCAACACATGTACACACATGCACTCACACATGCATACATCCGTGTATACAATGTGAGCACCAACGTGCATGTGTGTACTAATGCACACACATGAACACAGCACACCCACACATCCATGCGCACACATGCATACAGATAGATGCACACATGTACACATGCCACCACACATATGTACGCCGGTGTGGGCACACGGTCACATACATGGGCACACGGTCACATACATGTGCACACGTGTATAAATACATGCACACGTGTCTGTGCCCACATCACTTTGAGCCCCTCATCTAACACTTGTTTCAAACAGCACCATGTAATCTGGAACTCTTCCTCTGATTTCTTTTCAATAAGTGCTCTCTACTCTCGTTCTCAAATTTTCTTTGGATGTTTCAGGTTTTTTCAGTCTGGTCATGAAAGGCTCAATATATAACACCCTGGAGGGGTTGGGGAGTTTATGTCTTACGCTAAGGAAGCAATCTCTAATCCTGCTGGTTTCCGGAACTCGGTTAGCCTGATAGGAGACGGTTTTTGGGAAGGGAGCTTTTTCAGAATCCCTTAAAATCATTCTACCTATGTAGGCACATTTGAAGTAGAGCGGGTTGTGTGTTTTATACACGAAGATTGCTGTTTGGTGATGTGGTTGCCGGTCTCATTGACGGCTGCTTGCACTGCCGTTGGGGAGCCTTCCTCATGAAGAAGGAAAGGAAAATGGGATTTAATTGTACAATTTCCTTTTTCAATGTAAATATATACATCATGGAAAAAAATATGTTCACTTTCTGTTTACCATTCTTGTGTCCTACAAGAAGAACTCTTCTCATTGTTCTCTCATGTATTAAATTTTTTAAAAAATACATTTCACTTCTTCTGACAAGCCATTAAAATTCAGCATTTAAATGTCACTCGTTGGCACATAATTCGCTGTCATGAAAACAACTATGGATTTATTTCCTGGCAAGAATCTCCTGTTGTATTGAGCTATATGTCAAAACCAAAAGCAAAAAAGTAAAATTGAAAAAAAAAAACTAACACAGTTTTATAATTGCTTGAAAGAGAATGAAAAGAAATCATCTAATGGTATGAAACACCAGGATCGGCCCAGTGATTGCCGGACTTGACGGCCGTCTGCAGAGGAACTAGGCACTGGCTCAGCGTTATACGCGCATTCTGCACCCAGTCGCTTTGTGCAGCAGGTCGAGCTGAGCGTTGGCGTTCTTCTTCATTTTCCTCCTTGATCAGTCTCTCTGCTTGCAGTCAACCTCCACTTACTAGCCTGTCTTCTCTTGTTCGAGAACCCTCCCTCTGCCCCGGGAAGTTGGAGTCATTCCTTCTTTCTGAGGTCCAGCTGAGGCCCCCCACTCCGAGTTCCAGGCAGATTCGCGCTGTGGGGTGGGGAGAGGGAGATGTGCGTGGAGGGCATGTATGGTCACAGAGCTGGTACTTGTCCTTCGCAGGATTTTCATCATGTTCAGTCGGACATTCACAGGCGGTGGGAACCTGGTGGAGGGGCCACTGAGAGTGGATGTTTTAGGTTTTTTCACTCTGGTCATGAAAGGCTCAATATATAACACCCTGGAGGGGTTGGGGAGTTTATGTCTTACGCTAAGGAAGCAATCTCTAATCCTGCTGGTTTAGAGTGGAGGGGGATGGCCCGTGGGACAGAGCGGCACCTGGACCACAAGGCCCAGAACATAAAGAGCACTCATAAATCAGTAAGAAATGAAGTCCGCTCAGCCTCACTAGAAGTCAGAAAAACGGAAGTTAAAATCATAAGAGGTTATTTCATTAACTACAAGATGGCAAAAATGAAAGAATCTGACAATCCCAAGTACTGGCCAGAATCTAGGGCAAATTGGAAAGTCTTAGACACGGCTGACGCAACCATTTTGGAAGCTGTTTTGGCAACAGAGATAATTAAGTGAATGTCCTACATCACAGCTCTCCACTTCCAGCTATGTACTCCAGATTATATGTCTGTGCTCCAGACATCAGTGCTCAGTCTGTAACCGTCATTTTTGCTACGTCTGGCAACGCAAACCAGTGGAAATAACCTACCTGAACATCCATCAGCCAGGACGCGACTCAACGTTATGCGTAGCCAAGGCCAGCAGACTGGATGCACACAAAGCAGTGTGTCTGCATCTCACAAACGTGTTGAGCAAATAAAGCGAGGTCATACAGAACGCGCAGAGTCTGAGACTATGCGGAGGTGACAGAGGAAAACAGTTACCGTCGGCAGTTTAGAACTCACGTGTGTGGTCCACAGGGAATGGGGGATACAGGGCGCTGAGTAAAATGTGAGGACAGTTGTCTCCTCTGGGGTGAGGCAAAGAGAGAGATGCGGGCAGGGAGGGGTCTCTAATGTGGCCTTTTACATCTTACAGAAAACAGTGGTGAGTACAGGCTGTTTATTAGGTTATTTTATTCCCGTTTGTGTGCACGAAACACTTTATGATCTATTAAATAATAAAGAGGCTGACAGAGCAAGCAGAAGAGAGTACAAAGAAGGAACTAATGAAGGAAAGAGCAGAAAACAAGAAAGAGATAAAGAAATAACGAAAACATTGAGAAAACAAAAAGCTGGGGTCTTCGACAAGACTTATAAAGTGGAGAGACCCCTGCTTGACCAGTACCAATAATAAAAAGGAGTAGATGTACGACAATGGGGAAGGAAGCGTCACTAGGGGTGAGCTGAATCTAAACATCACAGAAGAATACCATCAACCGCTTTGCTCTAAGGAATGTGAAAAGGCAATTAAAAAGAACTATAAATCAGTAAGAGTGGCTCCGAGTGGTACAGAACACTTGGATAAGCCTAATCATTTAAAAAGTCATATACCTCCATTTTCAGAAAGTTGGTGTTGTAAATGCAGTAAGCACTGTGTATATTCATAGTGGGGAATCCGTTCTGTTCACAAGCTGTCCTCCCTCAGACAGAGGACCCGCCGCATGTATGGACGACGGTGCAGCCCTCCTCAGCCCTGCAAACACAGGGTCCTAGAGCACCTGTCACTTTCAACACTGGCGTGTGGGGTGTATGCACGTAGCAGCCCAAACCCTGCAAAACCCTTCGTGTGACTGAACATTGACCACCCTCTCCTATTTGGCAAGAATTCTCCGGAACCACATTTTCTTTGCAAGTCCGTATTTGTTTGTAACATCTCCTTGGCTCTAAAGCACCACTCTTTACTGGTGGGTTTTGCCACCAGAGGAGAAATGAGGGGTCTTAAGTAAATGAAAACCCCTCCCAAGACAAACATTTTCTCTGTAAAGAAGTAGAAAGAATAGTCAAGGTGAGCTTGCAATATTGTGGGCTGAGGATTGCTGAGCTAGGAGGAAATATGGCATCAAACGAATGGACTAGCGATGTCATTCACATTGCAAAGGCGGCCTCTCTACTTCCTGAAGCATTCTTGGCAGATTTCCTTTGAACAAAGAGCTCCCCTGGTACATTTCAGAATTGGTTTCCAGATTATTGACACCAGGACAAACATGTGAAAGCCGAAGAGTTAGCAGCTACTTCTAAATGTTGATCAGTCTGAAATGAAGAGAAAATAGTCCTGTAGTTAGAAGAGAAAATATGATCGATTTTTTTAAGTTTATTTTTCCTTAGCTCTTCAGAGCTGTGATACCAGAAACTACATAGTTCGTGCCTATTCCTCTAAGAACTCCACTGTGAGAGAACCAGTCTTACTCTGCACACTGCGTTTTCACCGTGTCTCTTGAGGAGCAGAATAACTAGGAAATATATGTCTTGGGGGGTAAAGATCCCATATTTTCTGTGATTTTCAAGGACTTCCAGAACGTTGCTTCTGGCCACACTCAGTGGGCCCTCCTGCAGTCCACCTGCCCATGCCTGGCGCTCAGTGTTATGCCCAGGAAGCTGCCGTCCTCCCAGGAGCACCAGGGGGCCTCTGTGCCCACATCCCACACACTGCCCGCCCCATCGGCAGCCGCCAAAGGATACACACAGCTGGGGACGAGCTGATGGGCCGAGGGTGTAGACTAACTGACACAAATTCATCTTTTGTGGATGAAACTCTTGAGTCACGTCCACCATGTTATCTGATAGTGTGCTGAAGAAAGCTGGCAAGATGATGATTACATACTAACACCAGGTATCAGCACCCCCCGTGTCATGGTGGGAGTGTGGTGAAGCGCAAGGTGAGGCAGGGTTCAGTGGACACGCGTGTCCCGGTTCTCAGTAAGGTGAGCGAATCACACGGAAGGACATGGAAGGAGACAAGCTCTGTGTCCCTTCAGTGCTGAGCTTCTCCCACTTCCTCTCCTCCGCGGGAGTCTCCCACTCACCAGGCCCTCCCCCCGGTTCTCGCCGCCAGCCTGCTTCCCTGTCCTGTTGCATGACCCCCTGCAGCGGTTCATCCAGACGCATTTCTCATGTTGCAGTGCACTTTCGGGAGCTGATGACAGACAGTCGCATGACGGATTCTCAAAGCAGAATAGAGGCAGAAGACAGAACTCTGCTCCCTGAGCTGGGATGCACTTAGCTGACACCAGAGTGAACCTTCAATTTACATGGAAGACTGACGACAAACATGGGAGCAGAAATGAAAACTAGTTACTTGACACTTAGAGGGCGAACCAGAGTCATTCTTTCTATGTATTTGAGAATCAAATTTTTGCCTTTTAGAAGATGCTTGGATATCAAGAAAAACTGACAAACTATATATTGTCCTTATAATTAAAAGGTAGATTTCTTAACTTTGGACACTGGAAAAGCTTGCATTTTTTTCTCATACAAACTAGATATTTTGCTTTTTAATTTTAAAGCATGAAGCCAGGTAGACCTCATCCTATTAAAACTGGAAAAGCTAAAGGCTCATTGAGGGTGCTGTTGAGCATTAATGGAAAAACCACCCCAGAGGCTGGCATCTGCTTTAGAACACCCTGGAGTGGGGACCATCTCTGCTTCAGGGAGACTTCATTTCCGACACGACAGAGCCTCCCTCCTCAGGAGAGTTAGATGTACCCACAGAAGCGCAGCCGAGGCCTGGGAAACCTGGGAGCTTCCCAGAAGGCACAGAACACCTTGCATTTCTGAGAGAAGCAGGAAGGTGGGGCAGGGGGGAAACACCAATTTATGGGCTGTAATTTAGTGTTAAACCTCACTAAAAGCTATGTAGGTCATGGAGCCAATCTTCTGTTCTTTGAAATAATTCATGCTACAGGCTTGTGTATTACCTGTCTTATCAAATAAAAGCCTTTGGACTCAGGTGGGCAGATAATTACAAATGGATTCTGGACCGCTCATTTTGGAAATAGTTTTTAGCCCTCCTCTGCTTTCTCTCCCTCTTTCATCTCTCTCTTCTTGAGTTAAACTTTCTTGTGATTTTGTAGGGTTCTGGGGGTGTTAGCTGGTCTGTGAGTAAATGTCAAAGCTATGTGAAGAAGTCACTTTTATCTGAGGTCAGGAGTTGAATGACAATGTGCAGGAACATCGGTGCAGGCAGAGGGTTTCTCCGCGCTGCGTCCGTCCTCTGCAGGTCGGCTACGGACCAGGAGCCAAGCAGCAGACGTACCGATGCGCTCGGCTCTTTGGGGTGGTGTGCTCACCACAGAACACTCCGTGAATCTCATGTTTCAAGACAAAAGGCAGGTGGATAAACACCTTTGGTAAAACATTAGAAACCAACCAAAACTAAAAAATTAGTTTGTTCACCACAACTAAGGGCGGAGGGGCTCCTAGAGCTTCGAGAGAGAAACAAAGCAAAAGAAAAACGCACACACGCCAGAGGAAGCGCAGTTCTGTACTGCGACTTTGTCTAAAATCCTCAAGCGTAAGACAGTCATCGGTAGTTCCTAGTAACGGAGCCAGATGCCTGCCAAGGAAAGTCGTTGTGCAGATCAGTGGGCTGACACTGGCGACGGCAGTTAGAGAATTCTAGGATGCCGTATAAATGGAAGCTGCTACAGGCAAATGGAACAGAATGGGGACGGGCCTTTCTCTTGCCTCGTGGCACTGAACACCCCCACCTCCCCTCGGGATGGAGATGCTTCCTGCTCCTGGCTCAGCAAGTCCCTGCTCCTGGCCAAGAGTCCCACATTTTATCCTTCAGCTTCTTTAGGAATCGGACACCCCTGTCCCCAGATACTGCACAGGTATTCCCACATCCAGTCAGCCACCATTTAAGGAACGTTCCCGCTGCCACCGGACCTGGAGACGGATTATCTCGGACGTTCTCTTATTAGTAACAGAATGGTGCAGCGCTCCACTGGGCAGGTGCTCACTAGACACAACATTTAAGGGTCAAAGTGGGTTTTCTGATGGTCATGAATGCACGTTTGTGCTCACGGTTTCCCTGAACACTGGGAATTGATTCTGCGTGACTCGTTTTATGGAGCAGACCGCCCCGCAGGCTGACTCCGCAGCCTCAAAGGTGAGTACTCATGCCCCTCAGAGGCCACGGTGGGTCCGGCCCAGCGTTGGCTGTAACTCCCGGCTCAGAGCTGGGTGTTCTTCACTGTGTCCACCTGCCCGAGGACCAGTGCACAGACAAGAAACAAGATGTGGAGCGAGTGGCCTGTTGGGGATGTGGGTGTCAGAATTCCGCTCACACCGACAGGGACATGAAGGCCCTCTTCACATCTGTAGCTGCACACAGAGACCACTGTGGTGTGTGTGGGGGAGGGATGACAGGCCACACGAGGAGAAAAGCTGGAGCCCGGGGCGCCTGGGTGGCTCAGATGGTTAAGCGTCTGCCTTCAGCTCAGGTCATGATCCTAGGGTCCTGGGATCGAGTCCCGCATCGGGCTCCCTGCTCCTTGGGAGCCTGCTTCTCCCTCTGCCTCTCTCTCTGTCTCTCATGAATAAATAAATAAAATCTTTAAAAAAAAAAAATAAGAAAAGCTGGAGCCCGGGCCAACTCTTGGGGAGGAGTTCCGAGGATGGAAGGACGGGCCAGGCCCACCTACCAGCATGCAGGGCTCGCTGGGGGTCCCACCTGTCAGACCGGGCTCTGCATGGTGGAGGGGCGTGAAGCTCACTCTCTGCTTCATGTGGGGCCTGTAGCGAGGGTTAGGAGCCGACGGGGGCTTGCCCCTTGTCTCCAGGAGGTGCGTGGCAATCAGCCATTGCCACCTCTCATTAACAAGCGATGCTTGGCCCCTGGCGTTTCTTTTTCACCACAGTCCTGGCGCATCCTCCTGTCCCTTCAGTGTGGACACGTTGACCCAGCAGGAGACTCCCCACGCAGCCCTGGTGGGGGTGTGATGATGGGCTCTGCGCAGTGGCCGGGGAGTCCCACCAGGACACTTGGGATGGCCTACATTTTCAGCTGAGAGCAAACAAGACCGGGTCCAAATGCTAAAAACCAAAACAAAAGTGAACAAAAACTGAAAACAGGGCGAGCATTTACTGAGATGGCTGGTGCTGGTTGGGATGGTGTTGTCACCCCTTCTGTTATTAGTGAGGGGTAAGGCCAGCATGCAGGCGAGGAAGGCTGCGTGGCGATGACAGGTGCAGACAGGGAATAAGTGAACGTGGAGGGGGTGTAGGGACGTCCTCGGGGGATTGAGATGAGGGGCAGGGAGAGAAAGATCTACAAGCCTGAGCGATGCAGCTGTGAGCTACGAGTTCTCCCATGTGGTCATGAGGAAAGGCACGGACGCTTTGTAGTGCTTTCCAGGACATCTGTAGTGTAGTGATCAGGGCCGTGGGCTCTGAGTCAATCCCTGCGCTTGCTGCCAGTGTGACACTGGGTGGGATCTGTGCAGCCGGCTGAGCTCCGGGGTTCTCAGCAGCACGTGGGGACCATTACCTACGGAGTGATGGAGATGTGTAAGAAGTGCTAAGCATCGTGGGCCGGCTATTTGATGTTATTATTACTCTTTTAGAACGTAGCCAGTAGCGAGTCATGTGGGTTCAGCTTCAATGCGGATCGCACATGTGAGCAACATATATTGGACACGCCCATGAACGCCAAGAAATGCATGTGCATGTGTGTCCATGTACTGGGGAGAGTCCGGGAATGTCCAGTGGAAATATAATGACCTCAAAATACATTTTGGATCATCTCTTTTAAGCATATTTTAAACATGTAGTTGATTAACATATGACCTGCTTTTCATTTCCTTAAAGTAAAAAATGTTTTAAAAGCAGAACACAATCATTTGGCAGAAAATGCCGTTGTATACAGTAGGCCATTTTAGTGTTTGCTTCTCTGAGACATGGAATCAAATATGCAGACCGTCCTAGGTGGGTGCTTGGAGTGCATTTTGGTCCAAGTTTCTCACCGTCTCTGCTTTTCTGGGCACCAGGGAGATTGTCAGGTGATGGGCCGGGCTTTGTGCGGCTGGAGAGACTGTGGTGACAGGCCCCATGTGTCTCAGCACTACCGATGAGTCCTGGAGTGCTTGCTGGGGGACGGAGGTGAGCGGGAAGCTGATGCCCACCCACCCATTTCTGTCCTCTTGCCTCAGAGTCTGGGTGGCCAGCTCGGGATGATCTGTTAATCACCTGAAATGAGGACTCGCTTTCCTGTTCATGGACGCTAGGCGGCACCCATGACTAAGACGCTTGCTGGGTGTCTTCTTGTTGATGAATATGAATCGTAAAATGCATGAGCCAATATGGTTTCTTTCATATATACAGTTGAATATACCCTCCAGATGAGTGCACATCCCTCTTTTCTATATTTCGGTGTATTTTCCTTCGGAGATGTGAAGGCCCTGCTGTAGGAGGTTAGAGAAGGGGAGAAAGAGGCCGATATCTGTGTTCCAGTTGCTGAGCTAGCCACGTGTGTCATCTCATTTAAGACGCAAAATATTTTTAAAATAAGCATAATTATCTCAGCTTTACACATGTGGCCGGTGAGCTTTAGGAAGTCATCATACATTGCCCAAGGCTTTTGGTCTCTACCCTCCCCCGCCAAATCTGCTGTCTGCCCCACAGCTCTCAGAGTTATCTCAATGATAACTCTCTCTCGCTCACTCTGAAGCCCCATGTTGTATTCTCAAAGATGTTTGCTTCACCCTAGATTTCAAATACAAAATAGACCTTTTTCCTCTTACTTTTGGTAAGTAAGTCACTTTTCCCAAGACAACAGAAAAAGACTGGTTACTCGGTTTGTTTTTAGAATTATGTGCTTATGATGCTGGGTGAGAAACAGCAGAAAATGTATCCTAACGCTTTCTTGGGTGGATGTCTAATTTCTTCTGTTTCACTGCTCTACACAAAGACGGAGCCACTCCTGAGGGTGCTTGGTTATTAATGACGGGGACTGTAGTCACAGGCTCCGTCAGACCTTACTCATGGCCTGGCCTCCCTAATCAAAGCCAGAACCACTTCTTAGAACACAGCATCCCCTTAATCTTATCCACAGAGGAAACCTTCACCCTAGACAGGTTTCTTACAAGAGGGGAGTTTCCAGAAGGCCACAAAGTCTGGGTGACGGAGGCTGGGTTTTTTTTTTTTTTTAAAGATTTTATTTATTTATTTGTGAGAGAGAGAATGAGAGAGAGCACATGAGAGGGGGGAGGGTCAGAGGGAGAAGCAGACTCCCTGCCGAGCAGGGAGCCCGATGCGGGACTCGATCCAGGGACTCTGGGATCATGACCTGAGCCGAAGGCAGTCGCTTAACCAACTGAGCCACCCAGGTGCCCGACGGAGGCTGGGTTTTGAGCGGGAAGCCCCAGTGCGGAGAAATGGCCTCTGCCCATTTCTCCCACTGGCAGAGATGGGGGCCACCTGAGACCTTTAAAGTCTCAAGAACACTAGGATTTACTCTGGTTTTATATGTTACTGACTCAAAAGCCTTTATGGAGAACCGTCTTTGTCAGGAGCCGAGACTGGGGGCACAGCCCCTGACGGACATGCTGCCCAGGCTGCACGGTCATCTTGGTGCCTGTGTTCTTCGGTGGCACGTGGCGGGACGAAGGGCCAGCGCTCCCGTGTCAGGGGAGCTGGGCTCCGTGTGTCCCCTCCCTCCCTGGGCCCCCTCCCCAGCCTGGATCTGTTCCTCCCTCTGGCAGATCAGGAGAGTTGAAAATTGGACTTTCATGGTTGTCGGGAGGATCGTAGGAGATGGGGGCGCGTCACTGTGCTGTTCTCCTCATGTTTCTGGGCACGCGGCCATGCCGATCTCCAGGTTTTGGGTGACCCCGTCCTCAGTGAGAAAACCTTACGCACGCACTCCAGTATTCTTACTGGACTTCAGTGTTTAGGAACGCATAGCACTCTATCGTTCTGTGTGCTTCCAAACCACAGAAACGTTCACAAGATGTGATGAAGAGCACACGGTCAGCACTTGTGAGAGCCGGCTTGTCCTTACACTAGCGTGTGTCCGGTTCCGGGCAGTCCCTCGGGGGCCCGGCAGGCGCCCGCCGCAGGACGGCAGGCTCGCTGTCTGTCTGCTTTCCCGCTCACCCTCGGTAGGCGTTTCTTCCTCTAATTCGAACTCGGTAGTTAAACTCTCTCGGCGAAAACACTTCTTCCATTGTTCAACATTTGGGAAAATTTAAAATTTGATAATACAGTCCTCAGAAAGAAAGAGGTTTGTGATTTTTCTCTTGTGAAGTTAATGAACTGGCTCGGAGAATCTAGCGTGGTGGAAAAAACCAAAGGCCACGTCTGAGCCTCAGTGTCCTTCATGGCTCTTCCTCCTTTGTCATTCCATGTTCTTTTCATCTCCTCCTTCTCTTTTTATCTGCTCTGTTCTCTCTATAAAACCCTGCTCTTTCTCCCTTTATCTCAATGCCATAATGAAAGGCCTTCAAAGACCGAGTTTCAAAAAAACATCCCCCAGAGAGGGCCAATTAAATACATAAAGATGGTTTGTGTGTAAAGACTGGAGTCTTCCGGGTTACGAGATTATCTTGAATCTCCAGGTGGAGGGCGGAAGCTGGGAGGCACCTGCAGCTCCCTCTTGCCCTCTCCTTCCTGTCGCGTGCGCAGCAGATTGTCGGAACGCAGCAGGGCCGGCGGGACCCGGTTCCACGTGGGGCCTCTGACAGCATCCCTCCCCCTCCTTCTGAGCAGCGGTTCTTTAGCTGTCGCTTGGCAAATTTTAAGAGCGTGCTACCTCTCTGAGCTTGGGCTTCTGCATGCAGAGAGCTCCAGCTTCTGGTTGGGTCCCCGTGTCAGGGACAGATGCATGGGGGCGCAGATTTAGGGTCTGTGGTGTTCCAGCTGTGGGATGGCACGTGTATAGTTAAGCAGTCTGTAGAGAAGGGATGGGACACACAAAGCCTTACACAAGTTTAGCTGTCTGAGAACAAATTGTTTTCCAGGATTTGGGGCAGTTCAAGAGCCGCTGTGGAACACTCAGTTCACGCCAAGCTTTGTGTAGCCGGGTACACTCGGTGAGGTCAAGCTCATGTGCCAGTTCAAATCAGGAAGTGAATGGCACGGTATTGGTTATTGATCACATTGATTATTTTTCGATGGTGTGATTTGACCTTCACACCCATGCTTCAGGACTGAGATGGGAGGTCACCCTGTAGGAGGCAAGTGTGGTTCCTGCCTTCAGTTTCCACTGTTTTATTGGTGAGAAGTGGCGTTCTGGAAGGATATTCCCACATCGTCCTGGAATGATCACCTGGGGAGGCTGCAGGAGCGGGTGTGGGCAGTCCCCCCCGGGCCTCCTCCGGCTGCCTCAGTACATCATGCAGGGTGAGGCCTCCGAATCTGACACACATCTCTCTCCAGGTAACACCCAGGCAAAGATGCAAGCTCCTTTCGTTTTGCTGAACATTTAGGGCAAGCCTAAGAACAAAACCTGTTCTCCTCACACAGTGACTCTGAGAAGTGCTGTGGGCGGGAACACCGTCCAGGGCCTGCGCGGAGCTGAGCACCAGGTGATGCAGGGCGGCGGGGGGAGCTGACAGTGCTTCTCTCGGGCTCTGCTCTGAGGTTGCGGCCACCGTGTCCGTGCCCCCCTGTTGGGGCCTGGACGGAACGTGTGGTAGAGCCGTGGGCGCTCCTCTCCCCCACAGGTCGGCGAGGGGAGGACACATGGATGCCAGCCGGGGCAGAACACGGGGAAGAGGAAGGAGGAGGAAACATTTTTCTTTTCTTTTTGCCAATTCAGTTTTGGAGACAGGACATTTGGGACAGGGGGTCTGGGAGCATTTGGGACAGGGGGTCTGGGAGCATTTGGGACAAGGGGGGCCGTGGGATCATTTGGGACAAGGGGG
>NC_058414.1:105048201-105080384 GCF_002201575.2 Neomonachus schauinslandi | reverse complement strand
GGGGGGTCTGGGAGCATTTGGGACAAGGGGTCTGGGAGCATTTGGGACAGGGGGTCTGTGGGAGCATTTGGAACAAGGGCGTCTGTGGGAGCATTTAGGACAGGGGGTCTGGGAGCGTTTGGGACAAGGGGGGCCGTGGGAGCATTTGGGACAGGGGGTCTGGGAGCATTTGGGACAAGGGCATCTGTGGGAGCATTTGGGAAAGGGGGTCTGTGGGAGCATTTGGGACAGGGGGTCTGGGAGCATTTGGGACAAGGGGGTCTGTGGGAGCTTTGGGGACAAGGGGGTCTGTGGGAGCATTTGGGACAGGGGGTGTGGGAGCATTTGGGACAGGGGGGGCCGTGGGAGCATTTGGGACAGGGGGTCTGGGAGCATTTGGGACAAGGGGGCCGTGGGAGCATTTGGGACAAGGGGGTCTGTGGGAGCACCGCACGGGGACAGTGCTGCCATCTCCGTCATGGGAGGTCACCCCAAAGTGTCACAAGGTGGTGTTTCTGACCCGCCCAGGGGCCTGCTCTGTTGAGGTGCAATTTGGGACAGGCCGGATCAGGTCCCTGTCGCACCATCACCCGCACTCCTCTTGCTGGTGTCCCATGCAGTATCTACCAGGTCGATCCCCTCAGATAGGAGGTGCAAGGCTTGCAGATTCAGGCTGTTCCTGGAGGACAGAGAGCAAGTCCAGGCCAACCCCGTCTCCTGACCCAGGACACATTCATTGCGCAGTGGCCCCATCCAGTGGTGAAGGCTCTGACTTCTCACCACTCTAGGCTATTCCTGCACAGCTCAAGTCCCAGGGGCCGAATGGGTATCAGAGGTAGGCCTGGAGGGCACTTTTTCAAAGCCATAGCCCCACCTCCTTGACACCTTGTCTTTAAAGCAAACATAGATCAAATCACTGTGTGCAAAGATGCACCTCCCCTGTTATCCCAATGCCTGCAGGAGGTTTCGGTTTGGGACCTGCGAGTGTCTTCCTGTGCATGTGTGTGTACATCCACGAGGAGGATGGGGCCAGGCAGAGGGGCTGCTGTGGAGGTTTGCTCTGACACTTACTTGGGGGACTCAAAGGGTCAAGCTGGGCAGCAGGCATGTGAGGCATGTGAGCCCCGCCACAGCTCCGTGCTGTCTCTGGTCTCACAGAAAGACTCTGTGGCCAAGGCATCTCAACTCCCAGATCAAACACTCCATGCATCGAGTCTCTGGAGCTCTGGGCTTACTTTGGAAGCTGCCCTGTGGCCAAAGGGGCCAGGTAGATAAAGAGGAAAGGTACTGAGATTGCTGTGCAGTCGGGGCCAGCATGGAAGGGGAACCAGGCTTCGGGGAGGATCTCCTAGGACATGTCGGTCAGGGCGGCATCCAGGAAGGAGCTGTCCCTTCAAGGCTGGGAGGGTTTTGCAGGTGGAAAAGAACCCTAGGGAAGGCAGAAAGCCACAGACGGAGAGGGAAGAGGGGAGGTGCACTTGGGGACGGTTGGTCGGCACCCTTTCAACTTCGCCAGGGTGGTGGCAGGTCCAAGTGCAAGGGTAACATGATCAGAAGGCTGGTTCTGGGATTTTAAGGTGAGGGGGATGCTGACAAGCAGGGTGGTGTTTTCTGGGGACTCTGGATTTAATTGAAAACCCAGATTCGCTCTTCTCAGAACAGCAGATGGACGGGTGCCCATGTGCCCTATTCTGCAGGGAAGGTCCTGTCTGTCGGCAGCATGAGGCTGCCCGCCCCACCCCCTGCCCGAGCCCAAGGGCTGTCTTCTGCCCCTGGTGGTCCGGCTGGAGGCTGTGCACATGGCGGTGTGGGGGCGTGGGGCCAGCCCGGCTAAGCGGCTCCTGTAAAGGAGCACCTTGCCTCTCAGCAAAGAACAAAAATTACTCACAATTACACACAATTAGCAATTTTAAATTATTAATGGTGGTGAAAGAATGTGTCTATTCAACAAGTAATTTGTCGTAATTTTTAGTAATTGAAAGTAATTTCTAGCAATTAAATCCTAATTCAGTGCATTTTCTGGGTGATGCCCTCGTTCAAGGGGTGCCTCTGAGTGTACCGTTTGGTGCTTTTTTCCAGGCACTTTGTTCGGTAATATTTGCTGGGTAGGGTATTTGGGGAGAGCAAAATAACCCCATCTTGGCAGCGCAGCGAACATAAAGAGCTGATCCAGGCTGACCCTTCACTCGAGGGGCGCGTCCCGTGCCACCCGTGGACGCAGGCCTTCCCCGCGAAGCCACCCCTCTCTCGGCTTGCTCAGGGTCACGCTCAGGGGCTGCATCTCGTGGAGAGGCCGGGAACTGGGCCGGCACTCGGGCCAGCGTCCAGGAAGGGCCAGTGGTGCCGGGTCGCAGTAAGCCGGCCAGGGCAGCAGGTGGCCCCTGCGGGTGGCCAGGGCTGGAGGGGCAGTGAGGTGGGGAGGGAAGCGCCAGATCTGGTTCTCCTTCATCGCTTCCTCCCTCAGCTTTCCAAACCCCCTCCTCGGTGGGCAGGTGTGCTGGGGGAGGACGGAGAGAGACTCTGGCTGCGCCCGAAGAGTTAACCTAATCATGGTAGATTTGCATGTGAAAAGCAGCCTGGAGACTGTCTTTGTCTACCCGAGAAGGGGATCTTATCCCTGATGAAATCTGTCATCTCTTTTGTCAAGTAGCAAATAAATATTCTGACTAAATTCTTCAGAAATGAAATGACTTGGTCTATCTGGGAATGTGCTTTATTCCCCTTGCAAATTAGTCATTTTAACTATGCATGACTTCTTCCTACCACCCTGGGTAGTAATTGAAACTTGAGTGTGGTTACTGCCTTTCCATATTTATTTTCTGTTGGAACCATGGATACCTGCAGCCAAAGACACAGAGATGAAAGGCTGGCCGTGGTTACACATGTTTCTGTCTTTTTCGGGGGCCAATCCGGGACTTCCTGGGCAGCAGCTCCCTTGTATGTGTGGACCAGGTCACGGACCCTGCCCCTCCCAGTCGCGCAGGCCAGTGTGGGTGGAGCCTGGGCCCCTGGGGTCAGTGTCCCCCCAGGACCCTACAGGGACTCAGGGCTCTCTTGCCCTGTCTTCCTTCTGTTGCCTGGGATCCTTTGCCAGATCTGAAGGCCCCTCCTTGCCCCTTGGCCTGAGCGCTTCAGAGTACCCTGACCATGTCACATGGGCTCCTGCAGTGAGTCTCAACCTTCTCAGACCTCGGATCCCATTTACAGCAAATATTTGGTCATGCTTCCTCTCCTACCCTCATATGAAATTCATGACAGAATCCCCAACATGTGAGAAGTTTAAAAAATGAATATAATGCCATGATATAGAGACAGTTGGAAGAAAAGTGAGTGATGATAAACTAGCGTGCGTCTTTGATGTGTACATGCCCCGCACGGGCACAGCCAAGGATGGAATGGGGTGCCTGGTGTCGAATCTCTGTGAGTGGCCAAGCCGAATGCAGAATGATTCCTCTGGGTGCCGGGAGTCCGGCACCATTTCCGAGTCGTGAGCTGCAGCCTGGAGTGGCCAAGCCGAATGCAGAATGATTCCTCTGGGTGCCGGGGGGTCCGGCACCATTTCCGAGTCGTGAGCTGCAGCCTGGAGTGGCCAAGCCGAATGCAGAATGATTCCTCTGGGTGCCGGGCGTCCGGCACCATTTCCGAGTCGTGAGCTGCAGCCTGGAGGTTGCACTTCTGCCCCGAGCTTCCGAACGAAGACTGGGACTGTGGAGTGCGCACTTGTGTGGGTCTGTTTGTGTCCTTCCTCCTGGCCACCTGTGATGCCCAGAGAGAAGACCGCGTGACGCTGTGTTCTGCTGCCCTCCGCTCACCAGTGGCCCTTACTCTGTTGACTTTCCCACCTCCTGGCAGGGTTGGTGATGCGGCAAGAGCACAGCGTTGCGGTGGCTGGTTTTACTGAGCAGCTCTGGTTAGTAAGTTACAGTAGCGAGAAGGACGGCCCCCCGGGGAGAAGCGAGGCTGAGCTCCCTTTCCTGGATGGTTTGTTAAGGGCACTCCTGCGTGGCAGGCTGGGGGCTCTGGCGAGCTCTGACCTTTTCAGCGTATGCTGATTTGGTCTTTCTGAGTGGAAACAGCAATTGTACCTGCCAACATCTCTTCAGGCAAAATAGTTAGGAGGATGGGAGGGAAGCAAAGGGCAGTAGGCTCCCTTCCTACAAATTTAACCAGAGAAAGCAAAGGGAAAGATCGAAGATCAAGGATCAATCTGTGCTCTAAACATAAAAAGGAAGAAAAGAGAAGAAAGAAGAGTCCTTGGAAGAGCTCGCAACAAGTCCGTGACCCTCTCCACGAATGCCAGTTGGGCAGTCGAGTCTTTCATTTTCCGGGCAACGTTGACTAACTGCCACAGTGCGCCTGGCTCACGGTCCCAGCTTCTTGTAACAGGCCAGGCCCGGCCACGGGCTAAGGGGAAGTGACCTCCTGATTGCGGGGTCCTTTTGGTCCTAACTGTGGCTTGGGTTGAAGCATTTAAAACCCTCCCCTTCTCTTCCTCTGCCCGGTGAGCAGGAAGCTGGTTGGATGCTGAGTCACCACACTGGGAAGGAGGCGTCCCAGGGAGCCGGCTGGTGCTTGCAGACATGCAAGGCCGAGATGTAAAGCTCTGTTGTGTTAAAGCGCTAAAGTGTTGGGGTTAATTTGTCACTGTAGCATCACCAAAACCGAAGAGGGAGGAAATTCACAGTCTAGGGGAAGCTGACATAGAAACAAATTATAACGCTGTTGCATGATAATTGGAACAGAAGCCTGGCATTCATGAGGGATATATAACTTCTGTGAATGCCAGAATTTATTAATTAACTCTAAAACAGCATATAATCCATTCCTTAAAACGGTTAAAATGCAATTTAAGAAGTTAAGGAGAATTTGAGATGATTTGATGATTCTATAGGAATAGGACTAAGGAAGCTAATAAAGATAGCAAAATACATATTGCCACTAAAATAAACTACCCGACATTGGTTACATTATTAAGTGGAATGAGGTGAATTGTAGGCTGTGGTAACATGGCGAGCGAGGGGCTGTCCGGCTTGCCCCGCATGTGACGGGTGGAGAAGGGGACGAACCGTGCGCCGTGTGTGACTCCCCCAGCATCCCCAGGAAGCAGGGCCGAGGGCAGAGGGCAAGGGGAGGGGGGTGGGGAGCGGACAGCAGAGGCGGGGCAGGAAGGGGCACCCTCAGGTAGTTCTCACAGTCTCTGGTTGCTTCCCCATCGGCACCTGTGGGGCTTTTCCTGGAGGGGCTTCGAGACGTGGTGGGTCGGTAGGGGATGGCCAGTGGGGCGCGGGCAGCAGTGTCCTTCGGGGTTCCCCTGACTGCTCTCCTCCTGGCCGGCCCTCCTCCTTCCCCTCTGTCCTGCCCTCCTGCTGCTCCTCATCCATGAGCCCCTCACCAGGCACCGTGTGCTGAATTCCCATCTTCCTTCCCTGAAGAAAACCCCACAAAGCCGGGGCTCCCTGCAAAGGGCTCTTGGACCCACAGCAGCTGTTTTGGATTTCACCGCACCCGACACCCCTTGATCCTGCACTCAGAGATTTTCATGCTTTGTCACGTTGGCTCAAGTCCAGACTCGGGTTATATACTCATAGCGTTACCATGTCAACCATGTGCACTGCTTGTCATGTCCCAGCGGTTGGGACCACAGACCAGTGGAGAGCGGGAAGGAACACCGCGGGAGTGGGGAACCACATCTTGATCTTAGAATGCACCAAGTGTGGGTTTTCTGGACAAATCTGTTCAGTGTCTTTGGTAAGCAATGCCTAAAATTCATGATTCTGACTTAAGGCATTTCTCTACTTCTGACAAAAGCCACTTAGAAAATCAGTCAACGAAGAACTGCACAGTGATCCAAGTTATTAAAAATGTACTGGTCATTCTCATTCTTGATGATGCCACGTGTTTGCAAAAAGTGGAGTTTGCCTTGTGTGAAGACAGCTGTGGCCAGAGAAGTGACCCCCAGAGACCTGGGCTGGCTCATTCCTGAGGCAGTGACGTTCCTCAGGGCTCTGGTTGTCATGAGGACCCTTCCATTCGGCTGCAAATGTATTTCAGCCTAGACCCTTCCCTGTCTCCTCCAAGCTTCTTCAGCTCCCCCACCAGCTCCTGGGGCATGTTTTTCCTGCTTGCCTCGGTTCCTTCATGCTCAGCCAGGACTCCGCGAATGGTGGAATTAGTCAGATAATCCATTCATAAGAACAAATATAGAAAATAATATGAAACAAACCAGTTATCACATGTGAAAACAATACCAAAGCCGCCAAAAGTAGCAGCGTTATACTTCAGGCGAGTGAAAAGGAAGACGTTGGTGGACCCCGGTCCCCAGAATTTGTGCCAACATCAGGGACGCATCCGATACGCGAGGAGGGATAGCCATGGTAGCTGTCGATACTCCAGGTTCAGACTTCCACCAGAACCTTTCTCGGAGGAGGCCATGAGAAGGGGCTTACGTGGGAGAGGTTGAGTTGAAGGTTCTCGTGCCCCAGGTCCTCCTGGGGCGTGTTCCCCCCCTTGCTTGTGTCTGAAAGTTACAGGGGAGGCTGAGCAGAGACCTGTCTGGCAGGAGACTGCAGGAGTGTTTGGAAAGAACATTCTGCGCTTGGGCTGTGACGGACCTAGTCCGTGGATGTCCATGTTGTGACCTTTAAAGAATTTCAAATAAATTCATGGGGCATGTCATTAAAGGTACTTATTAGTAGTCCATCAAGTGAGTTATTAATGTTTACTAAAGCAAACCGGCAGCGTCTACAGAGAAGCCTGAGCGCCAAGCTTCACCGTGCTGCAGGGTCCCCCTGCCCACTCCACAGTCCGCCCACTGAGCTGCCTGCTGAGAGGGAGGGGCCGTGCTGAATCACGTGCCCTCAGGTGTTGTGTCAAGTTGATCCAGGCTTTTCGGGGTACGTGGTGTCATTGTCCTCTTCAGTGTCACGTTGCTGCTAGCCCAGCTTGGTCGGTGTCGAAGGCTGTTGCGGATGTTCAGTCAGTCAGCTGTGCCGTGTGTGAAGAACTGGATTACATCAAGAGCATGTGTGGTCTGAGAACCCCAAAGCTCGTCTCCAGGCCCGGGCACCGGTGGTTCAGAGCTGACTCTGCTCCATTCAGGACACAGACCGGAGTGCACAGGAACAGAACCACTGGCCTGCCATTGTCTGTGAGGTGGCGCTTCAGTTTCATCACGGGGTCCTTCTTCTGGGAACCCTCCAGGAGAGACGGTGGCCCAGAAGCATTTGCCCTTCTTCAGCCAGTTACGGCCAAAGCTTCCAGCGTCATTGCCCTAACGTGACTCGGTTTCCTCTGGCATTCAGCCCGCGGGGTGGGGGTGCGCAGCCGCCAGGAACATCCATTTCCCTGCAGGAGCACAGCTATGACCACTGACTCCGGGTAGTCTGGGGGTGGACTCTGCTCTCTGCTTCTTGCTCTGGTCCATCTGTCTGCCTCTAGCCTGCAGGACCTGCCCCGGGCAGCACACAGGTTGGCTACAGGCTGGCTTCCCATCACAGGGGCCTTGCCAGAGTCCCTCCTACGAGCTGGCCCCACGTCTTCTCTTGTGTTGGCTCCAGCTCGCCCTGTCTGTGTCCTGCAAGTTCGAGGATCTCACCCTGCACTCATTCTCCGTGAGTGGGCTGCCCTTGCTGCAGAAGACCGCCGGTCACGGTCCAGGGCAGGACAGGCAGGGCTGAAGGTCCCATGAGACCACACACAGGCCCACGGGCCTTGGCGCTGCAGCTCCGTGTTCCTGTCTCACGTTAGTACAGAAGAATGGCCACAGCCTCTTCCCGGGGAAACCCAGGTCCCCTCTCCAAACCTCCTATTCGCTGAGCTTTCCTGCTCAGGATCTAAGAGGCCAAAGTGTGTCTCTCTCTCCAAACTGTGCTTCATCTCTTCCAATCTGAGAACCTCGAACAGGCGACCCAAGTTCCCAGAGCCCAAACTGGCTTCACTCTTCTCTGATGTCCCAAAAGAGCTGATAAATAGGGTTTCTCGTCCTGCACGGCTTCTCAGACATTGTGCAGCTTGTTTTCATTCTCAGAGCAGAAAGTTTTCTTCTTAAAGCGTCCAGTGCTCTCCCTGTCCTCTCCCCTCTCCCAGGGACTTAAAAACCCAATTTGAATTTGCTCAAATAGCTTTAAAATTAGTGTTTTCCTCACAGATCACAGTCTTGCTGGATGGAATATTTTTAGGGCTATCATAAAGGAGTAAGTTGATACACTGGGTTATATTAAAGTCACAACTTCTTTTCATCAAAAGATGCTACTGAGAGAGAGAGAGAGAGACAAGGCAGCTTACAGGCTGGAGAAGACATGGCCACACATACATCTGATAAAGGACATGTATCTAGAATATATGCTGATTACAATTCAGTAAGGAAAGGTAGACAGCCTAACAGAAAAATGGGCAGAAGACCGGCATTCAGAAAGGAAGGTGTGCATCTGGCAGGCGTATGTGAGAAGGCGTTCGGTCGGTTACAGAGAAACGCAAGTCAGACCCGCCCGTGAGGCCGCCAGGCGCCCCCTGAGCACCCAAATGGGGGCTGTGTCCGCGCTGCCCCCCTGACTGCTCCCACCTCCCACACTTGCCACCCAGAAAGGGCTCAAGGAAGACAGCTGCCGTGGGCGCCACCATTAAGGTCCACGTGTGGGACAGCGGCCTCCCGGTTTTCACCGGCTCCAGGGAGGATCAGTGCAAAAATTCACCAAGTGTAGCCTGCGGCCGCCCCTCCCACCAGCAGGGCTTAGCCTGCCTACCACCTGTCAGGTGAGGGCTGCTTTCGGAGGTGCAGGGCCTGAGGACCATCTCTGTGAGGGCCTGGTGCTCTAGGCGGCCCCCCTCGTCTCCTGTGTCCCCAAGAACAGGCCCTCAGTGCGTTTTGCCCAAAGAACCATCCAGTGGATGTGGGGGCCAGGGGGTGGCCGGGGATGGTGACGATGCCCCCGAGGGCTCCTCGATTCTGGATCCCACTGCTGAAAGCTGGGTGGCAGCCACTGTGCCCCCCTTGAGAACATACCGGAGACGCACAGCACACAGTTTTGAAAAGCTGCAGCTTTCAGGCCCGGCAGCCGCTGCCAGTAACCAGGTGCTCCGTGCTCAGCCCTCGCACGCGGTCCTGGGGCCAGCTTGCATCACCGACCCACGGAAGAACCTCTAGTAGCCGTCACACGGGGGCTGTGCTTGCTGCCGGCCCCCTCCCTCCGCGGTCTGCGGAGAGTTGAGCATCCTGCACCATGAACATCCCACCAACCACAGCACAGATGTCCCCAGGTGCGGTCGGTGGGCTCAGTGCAGGTTCTGTGTCACAGACATCCAGCGAATGTTCCGATGACAGGCCAGGTGGAGTCCACTGTCCAACTTTCATGAGGCCCACGGGGCAGAGGGGGGCCAGGGCTGATGTTAGGGGCAGGAAGTAATATTTCTAGCATTACAGGCACAGTTCATAGTGTAAGGAAATGCTCCAGGTCCTTGCCAGAGAGACAGCAGAAGGAGGAAAGCCATAGAGGCTGGATTTTGTTTGCTGTCCTTGGGTTGTCCACAGACCTGAGCACTAAGGTGTGCGTGTGTTCAAGTTATTCAAAAAATGTTTCTAAGTTGGATCTCCTTAAATTACACAAGGAGGAGGGAGAGAAGGAGCCCAGGACTTTTCCTGACTTTGTCCAGAAAAGGTAGTTAGGATGTTCAGCTCAAGCCCCGAGGCACAATCCCGTGTCCACTGTCCCCAGCACCCAGGCTCAGCCGCCCTCAGCAGGACAGGCCCCACGGGGTGTGGCGCCCACACACATCTCTGCTCAGAATCCCTGCAGCTCTGAGGTGCAGAGTGTCAGTGCCCAGGGGGCTCCTGGCATGCGGCACTCCTTGGGCAGGTCCGGGGTGTTGCCCACGAGCACCGCAGGTGCACGAGGGGCTCGGTCCCCTCATGACACTCACGATGGAGTGCACGTACGCTGTACTGGTCGTGTTCCTAACCAGCCAGCGTCGCAGAGGCCAGTGACGGTACCCACCCTGCGTGCGAGCGCTGCCCGTGCCCCCAACCCTCTGCGGCTCCTTGCAGGGGAAGCAGTGTCTGAGAGGAGGCAGCAAGGTGTGCACACTCCTGAGCCCCGTGCACCGGAGAGCTTCCTGAGTGTCAGCAAGCGGCAGCTGTGTGATGCATTAGTCCTTAGAGACAGAGCTTGCAAGTAAGTCGGGCGTTGACACGACACTCCTCTGCCCTTAGCAGCAAAGAGAAGGGGAAGTAGCAGCGGGTCTGGAATGCGGGAGTCGGTGCTCAGCGGGCGGTTCCGCAGCCGCCCTGAGTCTGGGGCCCCCAGCCAGCAGCAACTGCCTTGTCAGCACCCACGTGAGCAAACACGTTGAGATAATGTCACCGCTCTTCCCTGCCATCTGGCCTGTGGATGAATTGTTTTTTAATTTGGCGTATTTGGATTCCATCTTCAAGTGGTTATCAAACCGACTCTGAATTCAGTCTTCAAAGTAACCGAGCTTTCGACTGCGCTGCCTGAAGGTGTGACGTGGGGACCGCCCTGTCCTGAGGCCTGGTCTGCTCAGGCCCCGCTTTCCTTTCTGGGGTTGATGTAGGCACTGCCGGACGCCACCTTGCGAGGGCTACTATCTGGAGTCCTCAGGACAGGTTAGCTCTGTGCCCTGCTGTCCTCCAAGGGCGGCCTTTGATCCGACAAAATGTTCTGGCTCTTTCCTATTCTTATCTCCTTCTCTTGCCCCGGAGTCTGGCTTGCTCAGCTTCTCTCTGAGGCTGGGGAACGTTCGAGAGGTACTGGGCAGGGGCTGAAGGGCCTGCTGCCCCTGCCTCTGGGTCTGTTGACACGGTGTCCAGGCCCAGGGAGAGCTGACCAACCACGGTGACTGGGGAGCAGCACTGGCCTCCTGGTCGCACTCCGTGATGCCCAGAGGTGAGATCTGCAGCTGTGCTGTGGAGAGGAGGTCGGAAGAGGGCCCGGGCCCTTGGCGTCCTTATTGTAACTCATTGCCACTTGGAAAGGGCTGCAGTGTGGGGCGTCCATTCCACCATGTGACCTCTGACTTCCAGGGCATCCAGTGAAATCAAGGATGGATTCAGTATGGGGTGTTTCTGGATATCAAGAAAGGACCCATTTAAAGCAAAGTGTTTCATCTAGCTGATTATTTTATTTATTTTTAACTTACTTGGAAGCTCGAAGCGGAGAGGTGAGGCTGAATGGGCCAAGACGGTGGGTGCAGGCTGTGGGTGCTGCCAGTACTCACCTAGAGGACCTGGCTCTCGGTGCAGTTTAGAGAGTAGTGGACGGGCCTGTGTCTTTGGGGATGGGGCCTTCATCTGGGCCATGTGCATTCACCATGTCAGGCAGAGCTAACAGGAAGGGAAGTGGGTGGTCCAATCCCCCTGAGGGTGTCTTGCACCGTTGTTTCACTCAAGATCCTGGGTCTAGGCAGCAGAACTTGTCGACTTGCTGTGTTGAGGGCATTGTGCTGCCTGGCCTGGCTATCCGAGCCCCCCCTCCACCCGGCCCTCCGACTTGGCCTCTCCGCGGGGACCAGGGGCCCCAGGGCGGCGAGCTGCCTGGCTGTGCCCGGTAGCGACCACACAGCGCGTCTCCTGCAGGAGCACGGCACTGCATTCTCCCTGCCCTGGGCAGAGCCGGGGCTGAACCCACCCCCAAACCTACACACGACCCTGCTGCTGGCTCACGAGAGGAGACTTACTGTCCCCACCCCGGAGCCTCTCAGGTGAGGCAGTGGGCAGGAGGCCGAGCTTTCCACCGTCTTCCCACCAGGACCACTTCCCAGGTCCCTGCAAAGAAAGGAGGAAGGAAGCCTACTCGACCGTGCCAACAAGGGAACCCATCTCATTCACGCTCTGAAAACACACCCAAGCTTTGGGAGGAGCTTCACCCCTCGAGCTGGCTCACCGAGGCTCCCTTCTCTGGTGCACTGTTTCTGATTTTCCGACTCCAAGACACACCGCAGGCCTCAGGAGACATCTATCCATTCCAGCTGACAGTTGGAGCTTTCGTGACAAAGCAGCTTGGATCGCTGAGAAGCCTCAGCGAGACAGCCAAGCTTTTTGGGCTTCTCCCACCTCTGAAGGGGGTGCCATTGGGCGCTTGTTAACGTTGAAGACGGCAGCGCTTGGATTTGAGCCGGGCTCTGGCTGGCAGCCTGAAGGACGGCAGTGCTCTGAGGGTATGCTGGCCCCCAGTGCCCCCTGCATGCTTCCCTGGGTCCCTGCCAGGGCTCTGAATTTAAACACCCGTGTGCACTCACACAAAGTCTAACAGAGTGAGATGGCATCTCTCTGGTCCTCAGAACCCACCGAGCAGGAAGGATCAGGGAGATGCACCTCTCTTCTGGCTTCTATTTTGAGGTCTTGGGTGGGTCCTGGAGAAAGAGCCTTGAGGTCCCAGGGAGGTCATGGACTGAAGTGCTTGGAGAAAGCATGAGAGTGGAATAGATGTGAGATACTGTCGGGATCCCAGTGAACTGGTCATAAACACCAAAGGAGCGCATTCAAAGAAGACCTGGCATCTCCTCTGGAAGAATGCGCTTCCTCACACAGAAAGGCAGGCTCTGTGCTATCTGTGTTTAGCCCATTGGGAAGGGAGCCTCTGTCCATCTTTGTGCCCCTGAATCTGACCCCGGGGGAGAGGAACCGGGTGAACACGCCCCACAGTGAGGACTCTGGTTCTGTGTTTCATGTGGCGGGCTTTAGGGGGTCTCAACCCAACACCTGTTCATGGAGGAGTGGGTCGCCCCTGCCAGAGCCTTTCAGAGATGTGTGCCTGGTCCTCTTCCCACTGGTTCTGTCATTCATTCCTTTCCCCCAGTGTTTGTGAGTCCACACTGTGTGCCAGGGTTTGCTCTCACGGGCAACGCATGTGCCTTCCCTTGACCTCCAGCTGCCAGGCTGCCTGCTTCAGGAGCACATGTGAAGGAATGATGAGAGCACCGGGGTCCCCTCCTCCCACAGTGGGGGGAAGAGGGCCACCCAGAGGATGGGATGCCTTGGCCACAACAGGATCATGTGCAGAAGGTGGCCTGGCAGAGGGGATAGAGGCGAGAATGCCCACCTCTGGTTGGAGCAGACAGTACTCCATAGGACCTGCTGTGCCAGCCCCTGGTGGAACGAAAAGTTCATGGTGTGATGGGGGAGCCAGGCTTAGAAGAGCCATCTCAGAGCCGTGAGATTTAAACGTCACATTGTGAAGACCTCGTAACATACCGAATGTAGGAAGTGCCCGGTACGTGAACGCCCTCTAACACCTCACTTTGAGTAGTGAGTATAAACAGTGCGCAGATAAGTCTTCCACTCTAGGTGTCTTATTTTCTCTGCCAAATCAGAAAGTTTTGTCCGAAGCATGACATACTTAGGACGTATTGTCCACCCCAAACAGATGTTTTTTGCACTCCCTACGGTGGCTCAGCTGTTGATCCAGAGGCAGTGATAGCCACAAGCCCCAGAAGTGGGAGACTTGTATCCTAACCGTATGACCTCCTTCTAAATAGCCCTTCCCAGAGTATGAAATGAGGATGTCCAAGTGTAAGAGTGGTCAGGCTAAGACTCGACGTGAATTTAAGGAAGGACTGTAGTTACCGGCGAAGTCCGTCACCAGGCAGCTGAGTATGTGAAGGCAGAGAGGCTAGTAACTTCCAGTGTCTGGATCACCGTCCTTCAGCTTTCCAGTCAGTTTCCAGGCGCCTTTGAACCTGGGCAGGGGAGGCGTTCGTCTGCTGAGAGGCTGTATTTGCCCCGCGCCACTTGCGACCCTAGGGCACCTCACTGGCAAACCCTCAGAGCAGTGCACCGGCTTGGCTTCCTGGAAGGCAGGGCCTGGTGAGAGAGGGCGGTGGGACCTGGACGCAGCCACAGACTGACTCAGAACCCCACGGAGCGCAGAGTCTTTGCCCTCCAGCTGCCAGGGGACTGGAAGACTCAGGAGCAGAGCCCGGTTCCGGCCCTGGGCCCCGCCAGCTCTCTGCTCATGGGTGGGAGAGGCGCAGACAGTGACAGCCAAGTAGAGCTTACCAGAAGCGAATGGGACCCGCAAAGCTGGGCAGCACAGGGAGTTAAGAAGCCATTCTGCTGGAGAGCAAGGGTCCTTCATGACAACAGCTCTGAGGAGGCCGAGGGCCACAGTCATTCAGCTCAGAAGTGCAGGAGACCCATGCCATCCACGGCTGAAGGGCCTGCCTCCCTGCCCAGGAAGAGGCACCTGAGGCCTGACTGTCCTTCCCTCAGCCACAGAAGAGCAGGAGGGGTGGAGGAGGGCGCCTGTGTGCACACATGTGTTTCAGTGTGAATATACATGTGGATGCATGTGTGCATGTGAGTACATTAGTACTCACCTGGGTGAGTCAGGGCACCTGTGGTATGTGTATGAGTACGCCTCCCGTGCCTCCGTGACCCCCATCCCAACACCCCTCTGCATCCGCATCAGTTTTAGCTCAGTGCTCCTAGAATTTGTGCAGGCTTCCTGCCAGCAACCACACACGTTGCTTCGGGAAGGAGGAGCCCCCCACAATCTCACATGCTGTTTTTCTTTTCTGGGCAGTCTCATCTCAATTTTGGGAACTCCTCTGTCCTTGGTGTCCTCCTGGGAGGCCTCTTCTGCCTGCTAACCGACTGTCTGCTTACTTGCTAACCCCTGCCTCCCCCGCTCACCCCCAGCCACCCTGCTGGCCTGCGGTGTGCGTGCGCACAGCTTTTCACTTCCCACGGCATCCTCTGGGCCATTGGGAAGGAAGCCAGTTGTCCTTCTCGGAGGGCCATCATGTCAACAACTAACAGAAATGTAAGCAGTCCAGGTCGGGGTGCTGTCTACTTGCATTGGACCCCCAGGTTCCCATTAGAATGGTCCCAGGGCTCCCACTCCAGGGGCTCTGGGGCGCGGAGCTGACCCTGGGCTGCAGGTCTTCCTGTTGTGTTCCGTCTGCCGCCCTCCGGCTCTGCTGTCCCTTGGTCTCTCATGGGAGGCAACAGTGGGCGTCCTTGGCCTTCCTGTTCCCTGCTGATGCTGCTGATGGGCTTTATGGACTGGCTTAGGGTTGTGGGTTTTCCAGACTAGCCTTTTTACCATGTTCAGGATGATAAACCCTGTCCACCAGGGCCACTTTCTGGGGGGTGTTGAGCGGTAGTGCATGGGCTTTCCTGCAGTCATTGTCCTGGGTCAAGGTGGCCTTGCTGTGCTCGACCCCATGGAGCTCCAGCGGCAACAGCTGATATGCATTTGTGTGTGAGTGTGTGTTAGGTGTGCAAGGATTCTAACCTTAGTATAAGCACTGGAATGTCTGTAAAAGAGAATGTTATGATTGTTTTTGATTTGGAGTTTGTGGAATCATGAACTTCAGTTTTATAGCCCTTCTGGGCTTTATTCCAATGGACCGTTTTTCTAGGTTTTCAGGAAAAGTTGTATCCTGCCAGATTCGTGGTTTCCGTTAACCATGATTTATGAATGTGGGCATTACTATACATTACCGACAAATTATTTATAAAGCAAAGTTTTGTATATAAAACCTTATTTCCCCGTGGAATTACTTAATAAAATTTGAGCTGTGTGCTGAGAAGGCAATCTTGCAGGAACTGATAGGAGATCTTCAGCCAAGCCAGCAGCAAACATGGGAAGCTCATGGCAGCATCCTTGCTCAAGAGCCCTCAGTACTGATAATTTGCTTTGCCTTGCTGAGTTTTAAAACATCTGGTGACTGCGGTGATATGTGCCTCCAAAGCCCCCTGGATAGAAAAAAAGCTTTTGTCTGTGAGGCATGTAGGCATTCTAAATTTCACATGCACATTATGATCTACACATGTGCGCACATGCTTGTGCATCCACATACACACGAAGGTGCACACACATGCATACGCACCACGCAGACACACATGCGTGTGCACACAACACTCATGCAGACAGTGTGAACATACACGTACACACACACGCATGTGACACACAGGTGCTTACATGCACTCACCTACACAGCCATGCACACACACATGCATGTACACACATGCAGACAACATGCACACAAGCAAATGCATACACAGATGCACATGCATGCCTGCACACATACAAATGCACACACACAGGCTCACACACGACAACATGCATGTAACATGAAAATGCGCGCATGGGCACAGTACATATGCACAGGCACACACATGCAAACACAAATGTACATGCATATAACAGACGAGTGCACACACGAGCACATATGCACACTCACACGTACGTACAAACGCATGCACACACACATGCAGTGGTGTCTGGTCCCTGGTGGAGGGTGAGGAGGTTCATCACCCTTGTCCCAGCTTGGGAGGAAGTGGGATCCACAGGAAAGGGGTTGCTACTCCTCTTAACAGATCCTTTTCAGCAGCCTTTTCCAAGCCATGAAGCATTTCACATTGTGCAGTTTTCAAGGTAATAGAAATACACTGCTCTTACTTCTCAGAGAGATATTCTTGCCCTTGGGGAAGAAGACGGTCTTATGCAGATGCTATAGAAGCCAACTTAGGTTCTTCCTCTTGCCTCTGATGGGGCCTCATGACTTTTGTATCTGTTCCTGTAGCACGAGGTGGGGGCTGCAGGAGCTGAGGGAGGACAAGAGGTCACATGCTCTCTTCCCTGCATTTCCTGCCACCTGCTTCTGCGGCATGTCAGCTGGTGCTCTTATTCTCTCTGTCCACTTTGAGCAATCCTCTACTTCTCCAAGTTTCTCTGGAAGTTCTGCATCCACCCGACTGAAGTTTGTGACTGATCCAAGTGTTCTGCTTTGGAAGGAAGAGGCATGTGGGAGGGCCTTTCAGAGTAAAGTGTGTGTGGTGCTGCCGCCCAGAGGCCTTCCTGTGGTCTCCTGATCCTGCTGCGTCCTGCTTACCCTGTTAGGATTATTTAGGTGACTTTTTTTTTTTAAGATTTTATTTATTTGACAGAGAGAGACACAGCGAGAGAGGGAACACAAGCAGGGGGAGTGGGAGAGGGAGAAGCAGGCTTCCCGCGGAGCAGGGAGCCCGATGCGGGACTCGATCCCAGGACCCTGGGATCATGACCTGAGCCAAAGGCAGACGCTCAATGACTGAGCCACCCAGGCACCCCTATTTAGTTGACTTTAACTCACTCCACACCATCTTCTTCCCGGACGGCGATGCCCAAGATGTTGCTCAACACAGGCCTGTCAGCACCTGCTCATGGGAGAACCCTCACGGCTGGGGCTTCTGGTCTAGGCGGTGTGAGAAACCACGTCTCAAGATGTTTCCCCAAAGTTTCACAATATGCACAACAAGCAGGCCAGAATAGACAAATAAGTAAGAATAAGGAAAATCGGTGGTTGGTCCTAGAGAAGATGGACAGTCACGCAGAAGTGGAGTCTGCTTGGGTCATGCCTCATCCTCCCCAAACAGGACACGGGACAGTCTTATATGAATGGCCAGCCGGGGGAGTCCCTTTGGGTGAAGGGTGCAAAGCAGAAGGATGGTGAACAGGCAAAGATACATTTCTGTAGAGCTGATGGAAGTTTAATCAAAATGTGGACCACAGGAAAAATAAAAGGTCTTCTGTGAGAACCGGAGCAGGAGGGATACCCACTGAGAGCAGAGCACCTGAGGGCAGCCTTCCCGATGGGTTCTCTACCAGTTTGCATTCAGGAGAGGGGCTGAAGAGGACACACGGGGACGGAGTGTGGGGGGTACCGCTGGGCAGCCATTTTTGGAAGAGTCTGAGGCTGGGGTCCTTTGGCAGAGTTTTGGGAATGGACTTTCAGGCAGAGAGTGAGTAAGACATTTGGCAAAGTTACAGGAGGAATATCAAATGAGAAAGGACTCAAGGACAGTCTTGATACACCTACTAGAAGATGGCTGGGTTCCTGAAGGGCAGCCACTGCTGTACCTGCAGAGTAAAGACTTCCTCATGAACAGCTCTAGGTAAGAAAGAATGTGGAGGAAGTAGACATGATAAAAAAAATTTGTTATATTAACGGATGGACTTTGGCTAAAGCAGGGCTCAGAGGAAGGGCCACAGACTTTGTTGCATACGCTCCTTTATAGGTGGGGATGCTCTCAGCTGAGAGTGAGGAGACCCAACTGTGCATGAAGCAGCTGCAGCTGCCCCGGCAGGAAGCTGGAAGTAGACACCTGCTGACTGGGCCAGCCAGGCCCAGCAATGTCAGCAAATACCCACACTTATGCTCCTGTGTTCTGTGGGCCTTAGCACATTGGCTCTTCTTCAGGCTTTTCATCCTTATTCTTGTTACCTGATGACCCCAATATGTCTGTGCTGTTCAGGTATCACATTTGTGATGAATGAGGGAAGAACAGAGACAAAGAAATTTTCCTTGAGTGGTTTTTTGTTTTATAGCAAAGGAAATGAGTTTCCACACGAGCCAGCACATCTCTCCCCAATACACTACTGTCCTTTTCACCAGCCAGGATGGGTCGCCACCAACCCCCAGGTGAGCATCTGGCTCTTCTAGCCATGGTAGGGAGGTAAGGGCCAAGAGAGCAGACGGTGCAGATCAGCCCTTAAGAGCTATCCCCATGTTACCTAAAACAGAAAGGTTAGGGGTGAATGAGTAAAGCATACAAGTTAAGAAGTTGGAAAAAGAACAAGACACACTTGAGGAAAGCATAAGAATTAAATGATAAAAGGGCACCTGGGTGGCTCAGTCATTTGAGCGTCTGAGTCTTGATTTCATTCGGGTCAGGTCGTGATCTCAGGGCCATGAGATCAAGCCCTGTGTCAGGCTCTGTGTGGAGCGTGGAGCCTGCTTAGGGTTCTATCTCCCTCTGCTCCCTGTCCCCCACTCATCGTGCTCTGTCTCTCTCTCTGTAGCTCTAAAAAAAAGAAGAAGAAATAATAAACAGCAGAAATTAATGGATGAGTTAATTATGAAGAGTCCGTAGAATTGGTGAATACTAGTAAGAGCCAGGTCTTTAGGAGAAAAGAACAAGAAAATGAACAAACTGTCAGCTAGCCTAATCAAGAAAAAAGAGAGATAACACACAAACACACAAAGTTAGATGCACAGCAGTATTAGAAATAGAATAATAATATTAAAGAAGATAATCATAAGTGAGTACTTTGTAGAAGCATGCAAATACATTTAGAAAGTCTGCATGAAATAAATTCTTTTTAAAGAAACAAGTTATAAAATCTGACCAGAGACAATGGAGGCTGTGAAACAGTACAAGGAAGTAGGAACATGGCAGAGGCAATCACAGCTGCCACAGGACTTTGGGTTCACCCCGTGACCACCAGGCCGGCCCAGCCTCAAAGCACCAGGCCTCTAAGGTCTTACAGGTAAATTATTTCAGTTCTTCAAGAAATGTGTAATGTCAGTGCCATTTAAAGGATTCCAGGTGTATGTGGCAGGATACAAAATCAATGCACAGCAATCAGTTGCTTTCTTATACACTAACAATGCAAGTGTAGAAAGAGAAATTAGAGAAACGATTCCATTTACAATAGCACCAAAAACCGTAAGATACCTCGGAATAAGCCTAACCAAAGAGGGAAAGGATCTATACTCTAGGAACTACAGAACACTCATGAAAGAAATTGAAGAAGACACAAAATGATGGAAAAATATTCCATGCTCATGGATCGGAAGAATAAACATTGTTAAAATGTCTATGCTACCCAGAGCAATCTATACCTTCAATGCCATCCTGAACAAAATTCCAATGACATTTTTCAAAGTGCTGGAACAAACAATCCTAAAATTTGTATGGAATCAGAAAAGACCCCGAATCACCAAGGAAATGTTGAAAAAGAAAAACAAAGCTGGGGGCATCACGTTGCCCGATTTCAAGCTATATTACAAAGCTGTGATCACCAAGACAACATGGTACTGGCACAAAAACAGACATATAGACCAATGGAACAGAATAGAGAGCCCAGATATGGACCCTCAACTCTATGGTCAACTCATCTTTGGCAAAGCAGGAAAAAATATGCAATGGAAAAAAGACAGTCTCTTCAATAATAGGTGCTGGGAAAATTGGACAGCCACATGCAGAAGAATGAAACTCGACCATTCTCTAACACCACACATAAAGATAAACTCAAAATGGATGAAAGACCTCAATGTGAGATAGGAATCCATCAAAATCCTAGAGGAGAACATAGGCAGTAACCTCTTTGACGTCGGCCACAGCAACTTCTTTCAAGATACATCTCCAAAGGCTAGTGAAACAAAAGCAAAAATGAACTTTTGGGACTTCACCAAGATAAAAAGCTTCTGCACAGCAAAGGAAACAGTCAACAAAACAAAGAGGCAACCCACAGAATGAGAGAAGATATTTGCAAATGACACTACAGATAAAGGGCTGGTATCCAAGATCTATAAAGAACTTCTCAAACTCAACACCCAAAAAACAAATAATCAAGTCAAAAAATGGGCAGAAGACATGAACAGACACTTCTCTGAGGAAGACATACAAATGGCTAACAGACACATGAAAAAATGTTCATCATTAGCCATCAGGGAAATTCAAATCAAAACCACATTGAGATACCACCTTACACCAGTTAGAATGGCAAAAATGGACAGGGCAAGAAACAACAAATGTTGGAGAGGTTGTGGAGAAAGGGGAACCCTCTTACACTGTTGGTGGGAATGCAGGTTGGTATAGCCACTTTGGAAAACAGTGTGGAGGTTCCTCAAAAAGTTAAAAATAGAGCTACCTTATGACCCAGCAATTGCACTCCTGGGTATTTACCCCAAAGACACAGATGTAGTGAAAAGAAGGGGCACATGCACCCCAGTGTTCATAGCAGCAATGTCCACAATAGCCAAACTGTGGAAGGAGCCGAGATGACCTTCAACAGATGAATGGATAAAGAAGATGTGGTTCATTTATACAATGGAATATTCCTCAGCCATCAGAAAGGATGAATACCCTTGGGTGCCTGGGTGGCTCAGTTGGTTAAGCGACTGCCTTCGGCTCAGGTCATGGTCCCGGAGTCCTGGGATCGAGTCCCACATCGGGCTCCTGGCTCACCGGGGAGCCTGCTTCTCCCTCTGACCCTCTCCCCTCTCATGCTGTTTCTCTCTCTCTCTCTCTCTCTCTCTCTCAAATAAATAAATAAATAAAATCTTTAAAAAAAAAAAAAAAAGAAAGGATGAATACCCAACTTTGACATCAACATGGATGGGACTGGAGGAGATTATGCTAAGTGAAATAAGTCAAGCAGAGAAAGTCAATTATCGTATGGTTTCACTTATTTGTGGAACATAAGGAATAGCATGGAGGACATTAGGAGAAGGAAGGGAAAAATGAAGGAGGGGAAATCGGAGGGAGAGATGAACCATGAGAGACTATGGACTCTGAGAGACAAACAGGGTTTTAGAGGGGAGGGGGGTTGGGGGGTGGGTTAGCCCGGTGATGGGTGTTAAGGAGGGCACGTACTGCATGGAGCACTGGGTGTTATATGAAAACAATGGATCGTGGATCAGCGCATCAAAAACTAATGATGTATTGTATGGTGACTAACGTAACATAATAAAATTAAAAAAAATAAAGGATTCCAGGTTATAGATAAATATTGAAAGTTTTCAAGTTAAGCACTTTGCTTCATAGCTTTTTAGTAAAACAGCAGAATCCAGAAATAGACTCAAATACATATGGAATTCGAGTGTGATACAGATGGACTTTTAAATCAATAGGAAGAGCTTTGCACAGTGGCAGTATCGTAGCCAGTGAGGTTTATCTGAGGCGCGGTTATTGCTAATTGAAAATCAATAAGAAGAAGACAAATTGTTCAAAAATTGTGTTGTAATTGTTTTGGGGAAAAGTATCTGAGTTCTTATTTTTTTAAGCAAAAAAGAATTTCAAATGGATCAATAACTTAAATGGTAGTAATATAAAAAGTTTGTAGTAGAAAGTGTGAGTTTGATTTATATTGTGGGAGCCCTTTTTAACTGTGATATAAAACTAAAAAGCCATAAATGGAAAGAGTAGTAGTATTTGATGATACAAAGCTTTTAAAATATTGAATAGAAAAAGGTATTATAAGAAAAGTTGCAAGAGTAGAGGACTGGCAAAGACCCAATTTTTCAAGTGTGGAGATGTCCTACAAACGAATGTGACAAACGGTACAAGGCAATTGGAACGTGGCAGAGCTGGGGGCAGGCAGTTTGCATGAACAGGCATATGAGTCACCTGTAAATATATAAAACATTCAGCCTCATTCATAATTGAGGAGAAACAAACCAAAACAACAATGAGATAGAATTTGTTACTTAAGAGATTGACAAAAATGAGACTTTTGGTGATGCCTGGTGAGAGGTGCAGAATGTAGTAACTCTCACACACAGTTGGTGAGAACATAAACGGACATGACTTTCCAGGGGAAAACACTTGTCATTCTCCAGCTCTAAGTTCACGCGCCATCTGACCCACCGTCCCTCCCATCGGGAATCGACCTATGCTTTACTTGCACATTAGCCAGGATGTCTGTGCAGAGTAGTCTCAGCGTTATCTGTAGCGGCCAACAACCGGAGCTAAACTGGGCATTTATCCATAGTTAAATGTTCCTGATGCGCTGCTCTTGAGCAGACACACTTCCATCAAAATTTTCTTTCCTTCTGTTCCTAGAGCAGACCTGTCTTCTCACTGGTTTACTGGCCTCCCTCTTAGCTCCCACACACCGGATCTCCCTAGCTTCTTTTGATCCCCTTTCCTTCTGCCGTCCCCAAGCTCCACCCCACCTGGGCTCCCTGCCTCGGGCTGGGTCATCTTCCCACCCTGACACCCCAACTCACTCTCTGTCTAACCCTTCTATTCCCTTTCGGGCTTATCCTAAATATTTCTTCCTCAGACAGCACCTCCCCTGACACTCTGAACACTTTAGTCCTGGGTGAGCACTCCCTTACCCTGAAGCCCGTCCTGCGAGCAGCTGCTTGGAAGCCGTGCTGAGCCCAGAGCATGGTGTGGGCTGCCTGCGTGCAGGCCACCCGGTCCTGTCTCCTTCTCTGAGCAGCTAGGCCTTTTGTTTGTTTCCCTTTTTCTATTGATATCCATATTCTAACTTGCACCTGTTTCCCACCCATAAGCTACCAGGGGTTAGAATTGATTGTGGCATAAACACTGTTAGGACACAGATCCCAGTTTGGGCCTTGCCTACGCATTTCTAAAGGAAGGGCAGGGCCTGTGTTTCTTGTCAGTGGTCTCTGGGACACACTGCGCAGGAATGACCCTTAGGGCCTATTTTAAAGAGTTAGTAGTGCTATATGTTTGCAGCCAAAGAGGCTCCTTCTACGAACTCTGTCTCATGGCTGGAGCTGACGTGCCTATGAGCATGACTTCAGTTGTGGGAGGGAGTCCTCGGCAGCCTTGGCTCTCAGGAGGGCAGCATGGCCTGCAGCATGGGCTAGTGAGGAGCAGCCAGCACTCGCAATCGTGGGCTACCCTCGTTGGGTCAGGCTACACTGCAGAGGATATCCTTGAAGGCAGTTGTCCAGTGGCCAGTGGCCAGGGGCCGTGACATGGTGAACAGCAGAAGGCATCATGAACCCCCCGGAAGTGTGACCCCTTGCTTCCTCTCCCTTTTACGGCTCCCCTGTCAGCACATGCCCACCTGCTCCCCCTGCTTCCACACAGCGCTTCACACTGTGCTCTGGGTGCAGCTGAGCTCTTGTCTCCATGTCCTGCTACTGTCTCTGCACCGATAGGCACGGCTGTGATGCTTTGTGATGTATGTGCTGATGCATCTCCCCACTGGGCCGTGGTGTTCAAAATTCAGTCAGACCACAACAGTGGTTGAGCACGGCCGTGGGATTAAGCACCGTTGGATCAGGAGACCAGGAGGCACTCAGACCCTGACCCAGAGCACAAGCAGCTTCCCAGGAGGGCCTGAAGGATGGAAAGATGGGTGTACACACACATGTGTGTTCATGTGTACGTATATGTGCGTGGATACACATATGTTTACATGATGGAAAAGTAGAGCAGACTGCTTCTATGGTTAGTTGGGGTTTTGACCCAAGTAAGGAAGGACATTGGGACCCCATGACATGGGAAGAGTGGTGGTGAGCTGTCCACATGGGGACAGTTTTTTCCCACTAAGAAGGAGAAGGAAGTGGGAAAGAAGTCCCAGCGTGGGTGGATGAGGGTGCAGGCTCACAGACTCATAGAGTTATCTGTGAGAAGTTGTCCCTGGGCCAGAGCAGGAGGGCAGCTCTGGGCTGCAGGGTGTGTGGGCGTGGTGCGCCTTTTCTGTGGTTTGGACTGTGATAGAGGGGAGAACATGGGCAGGGTGGCAGGGGGAAGGGTATGCAGAGCAAAACCCTGAGGGGTGGAGGCCGCTCTGATGAAGAAGGATGCACAGAAGGTAGGATTCAGGGCTGTAATCTGAGAGAGCATTTCTGGGCAGATGGAAAAGGAGAAAGAATTGGCCAAAATAATGATGTGCAGGCAGACAGGAGGTCTTTGGGGTGGGAAGGGTTTCAAGAAATACAATCAAATTGCTGATTATTGACTATTGACCAAGTAGATCATTGTTCTCAATTGTTCCATTGAAATCCAGCCAGAAGGCTGGACTCTCCCTTCAGGTTCTCCTTTGGTTTGCAAGTAAGATGATACTCTCCTCATAGAGATTATTCAGAGTCCTAGGAGCGAATAGATGTTTCTCCTCCATCTTGGCTCCTAGAGTTTTCTGAGGGTGGTAATCTGAAAAGAGCATCCTCTTGCTTTTTGTTTCAACAGCTTTGAGAGCCACACGCACCAGGAGGCCCTGTGGGTGGAGGCTGCAGGCTGTTTGCAGAGAGGGATGCTCTGGGAATAAGGCTGGCACCTCAGAGGGGCTCCTTGGTGATGCCTAGGTTGGCACCCTGCAGTCCCCAATCCATGGGTGGCATCTTGGAGCTGTGACACCAGCAAGAAGTGCCTCCCCTCCTGTTTCAGAAGGAAAAGCCCAACTGGTCCTTCCTGCCTCCCTTGCCTGCAGGGTGGGGTTTGGGAGAAGGACCGGCACACACTGGGGGCGGCAGGCAGGCAGTCATGTTGCAAGAGCTGGTCCTTTGGTTGCAGACTGCTGTGTGCAGGGAGTAATGTGTAGCCTCTGATGTCAGGGTGAACAGATTTGTTGAAGACCCTGGGCTTCCAGGGCAGGGCAGAGTGGAAGCCTTCACGGGAGCCTGAAAGGGAAAGGAGAGGCCTGTCCCAGGACAAGCCATGCAGGTCCCCGGAGCTCAGGAAGCCTGTCCTCAAGGGCTGCCACTACCCCCCCTCCAGTGTGCCATGTGGCCGGAGACACTCATTTGTGGTGGTGACGCTGTGACAGCAGATACTGGCACCGTGGGATTCAGGAAGCTGGTGCTCCTTTCTGGTGAGTGTCTCCTTTCTCCCCATGTGGCCAGCAAAGCAAAGGTTGTGACGAAGGCAAGACCCCACACTGGGCCATGGGCCAGTTATTTCAGTCTTATTTAGAGTGTTTCTAGAGCATTCATAAGAAAGGAGGACACCAAGGCCAAGTGCTCTGATGCAGGGGGAGCTACCAAAACTAGAGCCTAGCAATGCTCTGGTGATGAGATGCTCTCCCTTCCCTGAGCAGAGGGCCGAGCACAGGCCTCTGCAGACCAGGCCAAGAGCCCCATGCTCCTGCTGCAACACCAGTTCCAGTGGATTTTTTCACAGAGCTAGAAGAAACAATCCTAAAACTTGTATGGAACCAGAAAAGACCCTGAATTGTTAGGGGGAATGTTGAAAAAGAAAACCAAAACTGGGGGCATCAAAATGCCTGACTTCAAGCTGTATTACAAAGCTATAATCATCAAGACAGCATGATATTGACACAAAAATAGACACACAGATCAATGGAACGGAATAGAAACCCCAGAAATGGACCCTCCATTCTATGGTCAACTAATCGACGAAAAAGAAAGAATATCCAATGGAAAAAAGAGAGTCTCTTCAACCAGTGGTGTTGGGAAGATTGGACAGCCACATGCAGAAGAATGAAACTGGACCATTTCCTCACACCATACACAAAGATAAACTCAAAATGGATGAAAGACCTCAATGTGAGACAGGAATCCATCAAAATCCTAGAGGAGAACACAGGCAGCAACCTCTTTGACCTCAGCCACAGCAACTTCTTGCTAGATACGTCTCCAAAGGCAAGGGAAGCAAGGGTAGAAATGAACTATTGGGACTTCATCAAGATAAAAAGCTTTTGCACAGCAAAGGAAACAGTCAACAAAACCAAAAAACCCAACAGAATGGGAGAAGACATTTGCAAATGACATTTCAGATAAAGGGCTGGTATCCAAGATCTATAAAGGACTTACCAAACTCAACACCCAAAAACCAAATAATCCAGTCAAGAAATGGGCAGAAGACGTGAACAGACACTTTTCCAAAGAAGACATCCAAATGGCCAACTTTATGTTTTAAGTGGTGTCAAAGCTCCCCACTCGAAAGCCAGCATGAACCTCTGGACATGGGAGAGAGGTCACCATGGATCCTCCAGCCCCAGTGAACCATCAGCTGACTGAGGCCACATGAGGGGAGCCACAAGAGAGGGACAGAACCACTTAATTGCTGACCCATACAACAGTGAAGAAGAGTGGGCTGTGGTGTGTTAGACCTCAAGGCGGGGGTTAGTCACAGAGCATGAGGTCAATGAAGCATTGTCTGAAAAACAGGGACATGCCCACGCTTTGGCAGACACATGCTTCTCTCTGACATTGAATCCCAGGACAACCTGTCATGTGGGTTCTTCATAAGGGTAATGGTTTATATAATGGAACCCAAGGCTTCTCACTGAGGGAGAATCCATGTTTTCTGGGAACGCTTAAAGGGCAGGTGTTACAGGTTAGTTAGCATCACCTGGAGACCTCGGCAGAACTCTCCCTGGGGCACTGTTTCCCATGCAGGGCCGTCAGCAGCGTTCCCTGAGAAGCACAACCTGTGCTCAGGAATTGCTTAAGGCTATTCTTTTGCATTTGGAAACTGTATGCCAAGAAAACTGTTTCAGTTCTAGTGTCCATTGATCTGGGGCTGTCCTCTCCCAGAAGCAGGGCCAACATATGTGTTTGCTTTTCAGGAGCACCTTCTGGTTTGGGTTGGTAAGATGATGCATCTCTGGCGTAGAGCGGCCGCTGCATGTCCTTGTGCATCAAGAGAAGGGTGGCACACGTCCATCCAACCTGTCGGAAGGAGGAGCAAATGATTTATAGTCATGCCTAGAAAGCAGATGCCTTTGGGACCCCACCCGGTTTACCGTCACTTAAAGCTGGGCTTTAAGCCAAGTGCCCTCCCACGACATGGCGCCTCCCAGGTGGGAGCTGCTCACGCTGTCGAGGACCTTCTTGGTGGCGGCTCCATCGATGAAGACCCGGCTGTGTGAAGTCACGGGCGCTGTGTTTCAGAGTCCACGGCGACTCTCTTCGGATCTGAAATGACCTTGCTGCTGGCTCACGAGACACACGCTGTTGTTTCGGGCTCTTGCTGTGGCATTGCCCTGGAGCCCCCGGCAAGATGCCTCCCAGCCTCCCAGTGTCTCCCGCTGGAAAGCAGAACCAGACCCTGGGGAGGATTTGGAAGTTACTGTTTTGTGAGCCCCTCTGCCATTGGATGTGCTCTTCTGCCACGTGGCTCCTGAGCCCCTTTGCTGTGGTGTTTGGATTGCTCTGGGACATTAAGCATCGATGGCGATTTGTGAATGAGCAGGGGCCTCACTCAGAGGGCACGTTATTAGAGTCACGGGAAACACGGTGCTGTCCCATCCTGTCTGCTGGCAGAGATACTGCATGAAGGCCACCAGTCCTTCCCTTGGTCAGTCTGTGTTAGACTCTGTCCCAAGAGGGCAGGCCCTCTGTTGAGGGGGAGCTTGGTCACCTGTGGGTGACTGATGGGGACGGTGGAGGCATCATCACTGAGGCTCCCTTCCCAGGTAGTCTTTCCGTGGAGACTCTGAGCCCTGGCTTCTGATCTAGAAACTCTTCAGTGGACCAGGATGTCCCTTGGCTGACACGAAACACCACTGACTCACGTGGGGTCATGATTGCAGCCCCCACATGAAGCACACTGAGCAGGGAGCTGGTAGTGGTGGTTCTAACACATGGGGTCTGAGTGGCGCTTTTAATCTGACAACATAGTCCCGAGGCTGAGAATTCTGAGAATTGTCTGCTTGCAGGAGGCCTCCCTTGGTGGAGACCATGAAGAAGTCAGCAGGGAGGGTGGTTGAGAAATAGGAAAGAAAGGGCATCCTGAGAGTAGGGTCTGCCCCAGGTCAGCGGAGCCCACGACATGGGAGGCACCGCCCGGGCCGGGAGACTGGACATGAGCTGAGAGTCCCAGACGGAGAACCCAACCCCCAAACCCACACACGTTTCCTCTGCGGCCCCAGCCCAGCACCAGCTCTGACCCCTGAGGCTGTGGAGTTGGGACAAGTTCGTCTTCGTTTCCAACAAGTCCACTCAGCCGTGGCTTTTTAAAGGGGAAAATTCATGTGGAATTGATCGATGTGTTCCTGTTAAGAAAGAAGGTGTCCCTTTTCCGACGTCCCAGTCTGCCCCCCCCGTGTGACCTCTTTTTCTTCATGAGCTGGGCCCCAAAGGAGGCTGGCCCGGGCCTCACACAAACAGGTGTGGGGAGGGTCAGACATGCTCCACCATCTCTCCCAAATCCGCTCGAGTGAGACCCACCGTTGCTGGTCTTTCTGTAGGGAAATCCTCGCATTGAGCAGGTTCTGAGCACAAAGCATATACTCCCATCTGTGTGTGTGTGTGGAGTGTGCACGTTTGTGCGTGTTTGTGTGTGTGTCACATCAGGCTCTGTCCCACCTCCGACACGTCCCTGTGACTCAGTCATCTGTAGCTCCTGTCTTTAGGCCTCTCGCTGTACAGAGCAGATGTGTCCAGGAAATGCACCTCAGCGATGGAAAAAGCTGAAGAAAGCTAGTTTTCCAGGAGCCACGGTGACTGCAGTGCTTCCCTGTCCTGCAGGGGCAAAGGTCCACCTTTCCGTCCCGAGTGTGGGGTCGCCGGCAAGGGTGCTCTCATGAGGCCCAGTGGTTCCACGCTGCCCCTGAGGGAAAGGTTAGGGCTTCGCTGGTTTTGGTAAATGTGTGGTGTGTGGTGTTAGCCTTTGGCCACTGTGCATGTGAACATCCACAGCGTTACCTTAAAAGAGTTAGTTCACCCTTCTTTGAACCCTTTTTCTCAATGTCCTCCTCTTTTCTGGAGCTTTTGTTTTTATTTTTGTTTTTTTATTTTAGAGTGAGAGATGTGGAGGGAGGGGCCGAGGGAGAGGGAGAGAGAGAGAATCTCAAGCAGACTCTGAGTGTGGAGCCCGATGTGGGACTCGATCTCATGACCCTGAGATCATCACCTGAGCCGAAACCAAGAGTCCATCGCTCCACCGACTGAGCCCCCCAGGTGCCCCTTTTTTGGAGTATTTTTAGCACCAGATGCCTTATTGCCCATCGAAGCCCCAGATCCTGGTCTGCCTGTCTGCCCACACGGCAGGTTCACTCCAACGCCAGGACGGAAGCGGGTTCGGCGGGGCTGGCTGTCCTGTACGAGCTGGGCTGGGCATCCCCCAGGCACCCCAGAAACCAAGGGGGCAGTCTCAGGTGACATTAAGTTTTGTGTGGGGTTCTCTGTAAGAGCAGCATGCATGACAACTCCTGGGACCTGCCAAGAAAAGGAGGAGGACAGTATTCTCTCCTTTCTACAAAATCCAGCCTAGAGGCTGTTCTGTGAGTCATTATTGGGATGGGTTAAAAACTAGCTAACTAGCTAGCTAACTCATTGTAGTTCATGGTCAAGGCCCTGCTCTGGCACCTGGCTCAGCTCTGAGCAGCTTCAGTCCACAGGGCTCGATTTAGGTGATCTTGAAAGTGAAACTGGCCAAGGTAGATCTGCAAGATCTGCTCGTTTATTGGAAGCAAAGAGTCATATATTCAGTTTAAATTGTCCCAGGATTAGTGCTCAGTACCTGTTTAAAGCACTTGGGAAAAAAAATAATTCTTGTTTGGGTTTTTTTGGACAGTTAAGTCTTCTTCAAGGAAATGGTACCTTCCACGTACTGCCTCTGGTTCTTAGGGTTGTGAGGGTGGATGAGGGCTTTTGGATCAAATTGACTCTTACCTAGCCAACTTCAGGTTCAGGGAAGAATGATCAGGTTTCCCTAAACAGTGTCCATTTAAAAAGTGGTTTTGCTTTTCCAGCATCTTGATCTTTCCCATCATTAGGACACCCCGATTGTGCGCGGGGTGGTCTGGAGCGGAGGGAGTTGAGAGGTCTTGTCCCAGATTTGCGGGACACGTCGCTCTTGTCAGGGGCCTGCTGCATGTCCAGCCCTCGATCGGCCCGGTGCTGCGGTCACGGGCGTTGGGCTGGCCGGCTGCTGGCCGTCTGCCTGGAGACAGGCCGGGGGGACTTGCTGTCGAGTCCACGAGTCTTTGGGGGCTGTGCGTCTTGTTTGCCCGCTGCAGTCAGCCAGGCAGAGGTGAGGGTGGGAAAAGGAGGGAGCGCAGTCTGGGCTCTTGGGGCGTCATCCAGCAGGACACAAATAATTCGGTAGCAATATGCTCAGGTCTGCCGACCACCGAGCCGTGGAAGTGGTGCACACTCACCGCCCAGAGGCACGGGGAGGATTTTCTCCCCTCCAGGTAATTGGCACCAGCAGGCCTGCCTGCGTGGCTTGGCATGGTGCCGCCACTGTGGCCCCACTCTGCAGCAGAGGTGAGGGGAGACAGGCCATGGGGTGTTCTGTGTGCCCGTAGACTCCCGCCCACGCTGCTAAGTGCTGGGAATGCCAGGGTTGCCACGGCAACGGGAGAGGAGGCTCTTCAGGCAAACAACAGGGGAACTTCGCTTTCCATTAGCCTTTTATTTTTAGTGAAACAAGAGCCTTGTGTGAAGAGAGGAGGAGGCCAGACCACTGGGCTTCCAGAAAGGTGTTTGCAGCCCAGATGATGTTGCTGTCACTTGCCACTGGGGGCACGTTTTCTCACCTCTTCCTGGAGTGTTCATCCTGTGCCAAGGCGAGGGGCTCCTCCGTCCGAAGCTCAGTGACCTGCAGGTCTCAGGTTGCAGCCGGGGTGGTAGACTCGGGGAGTCAGGTGCCCCTGTGCTTTGCTGAACATATTCTGAGTCTATAAATGTCTACAGATAGATTGCAGCAATAATATCTACATGGAGAGGGAAGCAATTACTTTCCCAGTTCAGCGGCTGGTGACTGCTGGGTTCCAGCAGGACATTTAGGCGGATCCTCTATCCCCAAGGGTGCATGATTTCTGTTCTCCTGTGGTGTGCACATGGTCCCTGCCGTTCCTCCGAGTTCCTGAGCGTCCACAAAGTGACAACGCACTGCGTGGGCCTTGTTACTTCCACTATGCCTGCGTTCGAGTTTCCACTGTAGCCTACACGTGGAATTCTCCAGATTCGATTTCTGTGCTATTTCCAAGATTTCAGTAGTGCTTTAATCTCTGTACTTGTTATAATCAAGTCAAAAGGTATTCACATCACTGTCAATGATTTCACCTTTTCTTTTAGAAAAATTTCCCACAAGCACTTCAAGAACAAGTGAATTGTTAATTTTTTCCCTACCAGATAGCATGTAACTGAAATTGTCTTTCATAACAACACAGCTCACAAGGCAAATTTATAACTGGCTGAAAAATGATATAAAATACTGGTATCAACTTGTAAGAAAGTATCAGGAGTATGGCTCAAAAATTAAATGTGTTTTGTGTCATATCCAGAAACAGACAAAAGGGTGAAAACTGTAAGAATTCAGCGTAGAGTCATCATAAGAATAAACTTCCCTTTTATTATTTATTTATTTATTTTAAAAAATATTTTATTTATTTATTGGGGACAGAGAACAAGTGGGGGGAGGGGCAGAGGGGGAGGGAAAAGCAGGCTCCCGCCTGGGAGCCTGACGCGGGGCTCGATCCCAGGACTCGGGGATCCTGACTTGAGCCGAAGGCAGATATTTAACAGACTGAGCCACCCAAGCATCAGGCGTCCCTAAACTTCTCTTTTAAAGATTTTTTCCATGAGACTCTTTCTTTTGTTTTCTCTTTCTGTGCAGATGCATGAGCATTTGTGTGTGCTATGCACGTGTGTGCTGTGTGCATGTGTGATGCATGTGTGTTGTGTACTGCATGTGCGTACCATGCATGAGTATGTGTGCTGTGTGTGCGTGTGCTATGCATGTGTATTGTGTGTGTGTGCTATGTGTGTGCTCTGCATGTGTGTGCTGTGTATGTGCGATGCAT
>NC_058414.1:105038323-105048191 GCF_002201575.2 Neomonachus schauinslandi | reverse complement strand
GCTATGTGTGTGCTCTGCATGTGTGTGCTGTGTATGTGCGATGCATGTGTATTGTGTGTGCTGCTATGCATGTGTATGTGCTCTGTGTGTGTGCTATGCATGTGTATTGCATGGGCATGTGCGTGCCATGCATGAGTATGTGTGCTGTGTGTGCATGTGCTACGCATGTGTGCTATGTGCGTGTGCTATGCATGTGTATTGTATGTGTGCATTACTATGCATGTGTATGTGCTGTGTGTGCTATGCATGTGCTATGCAGGTGTGTTGTGTATGTGTGTGTGCATGCCATGCATGTGTATGTGTGCTCCGTGTGAGCTGTGTGTGCTATGCATGTGTGTTGCATGTGCACACGTGTGCTATGCATGTGTACTATGCATGTATATGTGTACCCTGTGCCATGCATGTGTGTTGTGTGTGTCATTCATATGTATGTGTGCTATGCATGTATATTGTGCGTGCATGTGTATGCTATGTGTGCTATACATGTGTGTGCTGTGTATGTGCGATGTGTGTGTATTGTGTGTGCTGCTATGCATATGTATGTGCTCTGTGTGTTCTAGGCATTTGTGTTGTGTATGTGCATGTGCATGCCATGCATGAGTATGTGTGCTGTGTGTGCATGTGTATGCTATGTGTGTGCGCTATGCATGTGTATTGTGTGCATCGCTATGCATGTGTATTGTGTGCATCGCTATGCATGTGTATGTGCTCTCTGTGCTGTGTGTGTGCTATGCATGTGCTATGCATGTGTGTTGTGTACATGCATGTGCATGCCATGAGTGTGTATGTGTGCTCTGAGCTGTGTACTATGCATGTGTGTTGCATGTGCATGTGTGTGCCGTGTGCATGTGCTATGCATGTGTGTTGTGTGTGCTATGCATGTATATTTGTACTCTGTGTGCTATGCATGTGTGTTGTGTGTGTGCTATTCATATGTATGTGGGTTATGCATGTATATTTTGTGTGCATATGTATGCTATGTGTGTCTGCTATGCATGCATGTGTGAGCTGTGTGTGTGCTGTGTGTTCGTGCACAAAAAAGCAGAACATTGACTCTAGGCTAAGAGCACACTGAGGGGGAGTGGGGAGGCTGGTCCCCTTTTTCTGCTCTACAGAACTTCTGCATTGTTTTGGTTTATTTTAATTTTGTTCAGTACACATGCATTATGCCTTCAACTTATGAGAATAAAGAAAAATAACAAATGTTCATTAGAAAATACAGAGAAATGGGAATTAGAGACTGTCCACATTCACTTCTGCCAGAGGTGAAGACTCCTGGTGTCTTGCCCTGTCTGTGCGTCAATGCAGAGGGGGGCCACCACACAGCCTGCTGTGGGCTCTGTTTAAGTCACCCGGACAGTGTGAGCATTTTCTTTGTTATTATAGTGTTTTCATGAATATTTTAAAGACTGCGAGACATTTTGAGTTGGCATATGATAATTCATTTAACAATTCATTTATTGTCAGTCATAGAAATTATTTTTTTAATTTTATAAATAATATTCACTACACACCCCAGCCATAAGTTTAGGAAATGTGTATGTGCACGTATATGTGCATGGGTACTAAGCAAACACACACACTGGGTGGGGGGTCTTGGCGTGTCCCATCAAATTCGAGTAAAATTGCTTACAACTCAGTAATGAGTGACTGCTAATGAATGCATGTTGATTAGCCACTGACCCACTACTTGGTAAGGACGTCACAGAGAGCTTGTGACTGGCTGTGTTGTGGCCCTTCCAGCCCTGAGGAGTGGTTGTTCTGGTCCTAAACCACAGCCCAACTGCCCAGAGAAAACCCTCTTCACATTTTCAGTTGTGTAGAATTCACAAACTGGAGGCTTTCAAGCCAACCCAAATCACAGGTGGTGGTGTGCATATATGTGTGCAAGCCTACGTGTGGGTACACGTGCACATGTGTGTGCATGCATGTGTTTTTGTCTTATTTTGCTTATTTGATCTTACGTAGTGCTTTAAAGTTTTTGAATTCATTGCAAACATTTTAAAATCAACGTTCAAGTAGAAATCAATTTCTGGGCTCTCTGGAGAAAGTGGGAAACCTGGCTTCCTGAGCCTGTGCTCCTCCACAAGAAGGTGGTTTCCCTCATTTGGCCCAGTCCTCACCACTGCTTGGTGACTTCTGTCTCTGAGCCGCGTGCACATCAGTTTCCAGCTGTCAGGGAGCTGGTGGCTCTGCTCCTTTCTCAAAGGAGAGCTAGGAAAGTGAACCATATCTTCAACTTTTGTTTTTAGCAAGAAGGCCTCGAGTGCCAAGAGCACAGAAGGTGGGGTGCAGATGTTGGAAGACGTGTAGTCAAGCCCAGTTTTAACATGCAAACCCAGTGCTTCTGTCTGGGAAGAAGTGCGTGTCCTGCCCCACACGTCCCCTGTACCTGTTGGTCTCTGCAGGCATTTGAGTTGAGCTCTTGGTTCAGGATTTTATCCTAAAAGCATGTTAAGGCATTTTCTCCCCCCTGCGATGGGATCCCTAATTCTTTACCCTCTGAAATAATGTGTTGTCATTTGATTAAGTAAAATTTCGTTATTTCCCTAATAATGGTAATTGTGGTGATAGAACTGTTTTCTCCCTTTTCCCCTACCTTCCTCTCTAGGTTGGGCATCTTGCGCAATGTGTGGTTAAGAACGCAAACATCAGAGCCTACCCCTTGGGCCACATCCTAGTTCTGCTGTTCCTAGCTGTGTGCCTTTGAGCAAGTTGCTCACTGGGTGTGTGCCTCAGTTTTCCATGCGGACAGCCTGTGTTCACCCACATGAAGTACTGAGAGTGATGCCCGATGGGGGTGGGCAGCTCAGACAAGTGTGAGCTGTTGGTGCCGTGGGATAGTGTGCACATGGAATGCGTGTGTCCTGAGCTATGGGCCAGTTCTTCTGCCTGTCTCTTTTGGGCTTCCTTTGCATTTTCCTAGCGAGGCTTCCGGTGGTCAAGAACACCCTTCTTCACTTTCTCCTCCTGCCGTGTAGCCTTCCCCAGAAGGAAAACTCTGCCGTGCGTGGGGTACCTCCCTCCAGACCGATGCACCTTGAGCTGCTTTCCCATCTCGGCCCAAAGTCTAGCATTTGCCTCAGATTCTGTCTACCTCTTCCAGCATTTCACTGAGAGTGTTTCCCTCCATCGGTCACGTGCTGGCAGGCGCTGCATGCAGAGTGAGGCAGGAATGCTGTGTGGTGTGCTGCAGTGGTTAGCCCGGAGGCTGACGCACTCGTCCTCACTATCATCCCACACGAGGAACGGTGGCCCTGACCACTCCTTAATCCATGTCACAGGTGTTTCCTGGCTCAGGCATGGCCCTGATGCTCAGTCCCCCACTTCCTTCTTGAAAATGTTCCCCACTGTCCCTGAATGCTTTTGGGAACAGCAGTGTTAGATCTGTAGTTCTCTGTCATTTTATTATGACCCACCAGCACACCTGGTTGTCTTGCCTGTTAGCTCTTTGGGGCCAAATTACTAATAAAACCATATAATTTTGGTTGCCACTTTCTGTGTAAGTCCTTTAAAAAGGTCAAAGGAAGGGGCACCTGGGTGGCTCAGTCATTAAGCGTCTGCCTTCGGCTCAGGTCATGATCCCAGGGTCCTGGGATCGAGCCCCGCATCGGGCTCCCTGCTCTACAGGAAGCCTCCTTCTCCCTCTCACCCTCCCCCTGCTTGTGTTCCCTCTCTCGCTGTGTCTCTCTCTGTCAAATAAATAAATAAAATCTAAAAAAAAAAAAAAGAAAAAAAAGGTCAAAGGAAGGGGCGCCTGGGTGGCTCAGTCGTTAAGCGCCTGCCTTCGGCTCAGGTCGTGATCCTGGCGTCCTGGGATCGAGCCCCGCGTCGGGCTCCCTGCTCCGCGGGAAGCCTGCTTCTCCCTCTCCCACTCCCCCCGCTTGTGTTCCCTCTCTTGCTGTGTCTCTGTCAAATAAATAAATAAAATCTTTAGAAAAAAAAAGTCAGGAAAAAAGCAAATGCTTTAGAATGTGGGTTGTCCTACTTTGAAAAGTCTGGTGAACAGGATGACCCAAGGTGAACTGGGAAGTGCTCACACTTTCAAATTCAGCTTCTGAAATCCGGCTACCCCTGCCGGTGGGTCCCGGTGCATCCCCTCGTGAAGGAGATCTCATTTTCTTTCGGAGGACGCATAGGTCAGAGTTGGAAGCAATCTTAGCTGTCTTCCACATTTACAGATGGAGACTCACATCCTGAAGGTGAAAGGACTTGCCCAAGGTCACACCGCGTGGTAATTTAGGCGGCATCTCGGCTCCAAACCTTTAAGCCCTCTGTGTCAGTCCTCACGGGGGCTGTGACAGAATACCACCGATTTGCTTCTCACAGGCGGGAGGCTGTGCGCGCAGGTAAAGATCCTGCAGCCTTGGTGTCTGGTGAGGGCCCTCTTCCCGTCTGCAGCCACCGTCCTGCTGTGTGCTCGTGGGGGAGCAGGGGCTTTTCTTGTAAGGGCAGCTCTGCCACGACGGGGCCTCAGACGCACCTCGTCCCCTCTGAGAGGCCCTGCCTCCCAACCCGTCCCCCTGGCTGGCTTGTAGCGTGTGGGTCTGCGGTCAGAGCATACAGCCCGCAGCACGTCCGGGTCACCAGGGGACCCAGCCCAGCTTCACAGTGGCATTTCCACGGCAGTACCCCGCCCCCTCCCTCAAGTGCTGACTTGCAGCTACGCGAAGTGTGGATGTTTTGCTGCACATACCCAGAGGCTTAGAGAAATGTGTATCTTAAATAAGTGTAATAAATCTATCAATCAACCTGCAAATGCAGGCTAGCCCGGAATATCCATTTTTAATGAGTTTTGATACCACACAGTCCTGTGTCATTACTGGAGGGTGACACCGTGCGGGATTTATTGCTGCAGGGGGAGAAGGCCTCCCGGCAGATCTTACTGCTGTCAGCCGTGCCCCGATCTGCTCCCCGACGTAACTGGAAATCCCGTAATGAAGAACGGCGCTTCGGTGAAGCCTTTTCACAGCCTGAGACAGCGGGGGCCTGGGTGGGTGCTGTGCGGAGGGCGGTCCTGGCCCCCGGTGGGTGACAGGAAGGACAGAGCATCAGGGACCGACTGAGTGCGATGCCATGCCGCTCTTACCTGTTTCGTCGTGTCGGTCCTCAGCAGCCACCACGCGGCTGAGGGTTTGGGGAACAGCTCTTCCCGTCTGAATGGGGACATGCAGAGTTCCATTCATATCCACCCAAATCAATCCAGTTAGGAAACTCACTCAGCCCAGTTAATTGATCAGGTGGGTCAGGCCTGTTCTTTGTAAGGAGATTGTGTTCTATTTCAAGAGATCCACTCAGATTCTCCGCTTTGAACTCATGTGCTCTCTGACAGTGTGAGGAACAGGCCTCTGGTGTCTAATCAATAAAACCCAACAGACCCTGAGTTCCTGGTCAGATGAATGGGGTTCAATCCCATTTAACCAAGCTTAGGAGGTACTTAGTACTCATGAGTACTCAGCCCTAAGGAGAGATACCTTCCTAGGAGGTACTTATGACTCAGTTCTGCTTACTACTAAGTACAGAGAGCTGCATGGGAGGTGCTTAGGACTCAGCAGTACTTGGTCCTAAGCTGATACTGCTACTTAGGAGGTACTAAGTACTCAGAAGTACTTAGCATGCAGAACTAAGTAAAGCTTGCTCTCTGTGTGAAGGGACCAGGCCTGCAGGATGTTTGTACTCTCTACATTGGCCTCTTGGGGCTCCTCAGCTGAGACCCCAAGACCTCCATGGCAGGGTATGGCTGTGATGGTGTCCTGGGCCTACAGAATGACCTGGAAGCATGAGAAACTCTCTCTCAATTGAGCTTTTCTTCTCATGAAGCCAGAGAACTGACTTCACGATTCTTTGTTCTCTCACTACAGTGCCTGAGACTTTAAACCAAATTGTGCATGATGTTGTACCCATAAGGGAATCCTTTTTACAGAGATTGAGCAAGAAAGCACAGTTGAGATGGGGTGATGTGAGCAGTGAGACGGTTTGCTCTTTGTGCTTTAATTTTGAGAAGGAGAAGACTATCTTTGCAGCTTTGAATCTAATCTAAAACCCCAGAACTTTGCTGATGTGCTCAGTTCTAATTAGAGGCTGGGGTTTGATTAGAGCAGTCCACGCTTTGTAGCCAGAACATTCCAGCACCAGCCCCCTGGGCCAGCATGTTTTGTTTCCTAGAAGGAGTTGAACTCTGGACTTTTCCCTCATTTCTGGTCATTGAGCTTTATCTGTAGATGAGACTCTCATCTTCTGGATCTCCATTTACCGATGTCTGTGTTCCACCTGGAAAGAGCCTGAGCTGAGAGCTGGGGACTCTGTGCACCGGTGGACAGAGGCTGCAACTCAAGACAGGAGTTGGAAAGGACGTGTGTGAAATTGGATGGAGAGAGAGGATGGGAGAGGTGTGTGTGGGGGGCGGGGAGTCTCGACAGAGGCTCTCTGAGCAGCCCGCCCCTCACCGGGCTGGGGGGCCACAAGCTGGGGGGTCCCCTAGGCTGATCAGGAGCCATTAGGATGCAATTTGGGTCAAATCAGATTCAATTAAATTTGAAAACAAACAGCAGCAGAAACAAGCAAACAGGCTTTGGCAGCAAGAGCAACCCTCTTAGTGAGACTATGGATACGGGTTGAGACCTCTCGTGTCAAAACTGGGATGGGAGATTTGAGGTTTCCGCATTGCCAGACCTCCACAGGCCTCTCCTTTCTCAGCTCAGTATGCATTTTTAGGAACGCTGAAGCTATATGCATCATTCCCTTGACTTAAAAAAAAATGTCCCCAGTTATTTTCTTAGTAAGCATTAGGGGAGCACCTTATCAGGGTGACATCCATGGGCTATAGAAGGTTAATTTAAAGTCAGTCGCAAGATTAGGGGAGGATGTGAGAAACGGAGGCAGACCAAAGCCAGAGGGAGTAAAAATTTCAGGACGCAAGATCATTATGGCTGAGTGAGGGTGGGATGATTTGTACTTTGAAGTCTGTTTCAGGGGAAGTGAAAGATTTTAATTAAAAGGTAAAGTTCATCAACAAATCTGTTATGAAAGGAAATATTACTAAAACTGGGGCTTGGGGGGTAGAATCGACCTGGCATTGAAAGGATTTATAAGCGGTCACAGTTGGGGAAGCTTTGAGGGCTGCTCCGGGGTGCTTGCTGGTCCTCGGCATGGAGGCCAGGGGTCCCCCTGGGGTCTCTGGGGGCCCGGGGCGCTTGCTCTGAGGCTGTACTGTGTACCCTGTCACGTGTCCTGACGTGCTTCCTGGGGTCTGCACCAAGGCCTCTGCCAGGACTCGAGACCTCAGTCTGTCCTTCGCTCTCCTGTTTATGAGCACTTGGAGAGTAAGGACTTGATGTCAGTTATTTAATGGGCTTCTTTTTCTTTGCTGTTAGAAAAATGTGCCTCCCTGCTGGATGGGTATTGGACAGAGTGTGAGGATCCGGTAAGTGTGGAGTCAGAAGGAGACAAAGCGTTTGCTCTCAGTCACACCAGCCTTTCTGATACGGTGGCCCTCTGCCTCTGGTTTGAGTCTTTATTTAATAACATTGAATACCTTTCCTTTTTCTTCTTTCTCTCTCTCCTCATCCTTATTTAAAGGACTGATTTGCTGGTGTTATATGCTTATAACTTTGCCCCCTCTTCTTTATGCTCCCCATCATTTTATGGCGGCCTGTTGCTAGAAAGTCAGTCACCCTATGCCGGCCTCCTGCACCTCCACCAGAGACAGAGATGGCCATCTTAAGACAGGAGGATGCTGTTCATTCTGCCAGGTGCATGTGGCCCCTGCCTGACACCTGGGGGGGGCCTTGGGTTTTCAGCTGGCGGTCTCCTCTCTTGCCTTGAACAAGTGGGGATCGCCGCCCTCCTCTTGGCGTCGGGGACTGCAGACCAGATGGCGGCCTCAGCAGCCCCAGTGCCCATCACCACGGCCTCCGGGCCGGCAGCAACCACTTCCTGTGCCCACCAGGACCGGTTGGTGAGGGCCCAGCACGGAGCGGCTGACAGAGAACCAAGGCCCGCGTTCCTTGCTCTGGGACTCGGCTGGAACCTCATCTGTGCCCGCATCCAGGAGGTGGGAAATGCAGCAGCCGCTGGACACGGCGAATCTTAGTCCGCGGGACTGCCCAGGCACTAAGGAGGCCGTCGCTAGGAGAAGCGCGTGAAAGGACGCGGACATGATTTGATATGTCCTTGAGCTCTGGACATGGCAGTGTGAGACGAGAATGAGGTGGTCCAGGGGGCCATTGGAGCAGTCCCCGAAAGTCATGTCCCGGGCTCGAGCCCGCGGCTGTGAGAATGGGGAAGAACGCCCATCACACATCATCCTGGCCCGTTCTGACAGCTAAGGGGGGGTGCAACAATTTGCAGCACAGGGTGTGAGGGGCTGGGGGCCTGGCTCTGCGAGGGGCACCTGGCTTCTGGCCTGAAATACAGCATCGAGCACTGAAAAGAGAGAAGCTGCCAAATCACCCAGCTCCCGGGAATCCTGGTGAGAACAGAGAGCCCCGTGTTGTTCCAGGACGGCAGACTGGCTCACCCTTGTCTGGACAGTGATTGGGCAAGCCCAGGGGGACTGGCCCATGCGTTGTACCATCAAGAAGTTTCTGCACCCCCTGCTATTAGGAAACAACACAGGAGGACCGCTGCTCTGGGAAAGAGCCTGGAGAAGGTGGTGAGTCCTGCGGCATGTGTCAGCGCTGACAAGTTAGGGGAGCCCACCCAGGCAGACCGCGACCTCGAGGGCCAGCCCTGCCTGCGTCCTGCCCCTGCTCCTCGAAGCCCCCCAGGGTCTCTGAGCCCATGTGCACCTCCTGCCACCTCTCCTTCAGGAGAGACCTGTCCACAGCGGCTGCTTCTGGCGTCACACCTGGCCCCTGTCTGTGTCCTGTTGCCCATGTCACCGGCCCCCGATCTTGTTGCCTCTTCAGAGGACCTTCCTCACTCAAGACCTGCATTGGAGTCCCTCTTGCTGGACCTGCCAGGCCAGCTGAGCCCACGCCTGTCACTAGGAGCCTCCCTGGACCATGTGGACAGCTCCCAGCTAGCCCCCACCTGGCAGCTAGCCCCCACCTGGCAGCTAGCCCCCACCTGGCAGCTAGCAGCATAATCCTGAGGAAGTTCTCATTTAAGGACATGAAAGAAAGAAGTCTCAGGGTGATGATGAGGAAGACCTGAAGTCTAAAATAAAATAGGCTCCAGCCAACAGGCCTTCCTGGGTGGCACAGAAGCTGAGTGTGGTCAGATCAAGAGGGACAGAACTAGGGGCAGACAGAATGTGTGTCAAATGCGTAGTCGAGGCGTGTGGGCTCTAGGGGCTGCAGCCTTCTTGCTGTGCCCACCTGCTGCTGTGCGTAGAAGGTGCTTGAGACGCCTCTCCCAGCTCTCTGCTCCTGGCCCATGGAACCACCAGACCCAAACCTGGACGTTGTCCAGTCTGTTGGCCGCACCCGTGTCTCCCTCCTCACACTCACCCCTGACTGTGGGGTCCGGCTTCTCACAACCCACCCTTGGTAGCAGCTAGTGTCTCTCAACAGGACACGTCCCCTCTGGCCACCCCTGATGACCTCCCTCCACTGGGTCGCAGGGTGTTACCATGGGCCCCACATTTCCAGACTGAAATGTCAACCCCTTCCCATGCACTAGGCCTACCCCGGCCCCCTTCTGGTTCTGGAGTGCTTGGCCCGGCTTGCTTTCACCTTGAAGCCCCTGACCTGGCTGCTCCCTCCCCCTACACACTTGTAGCCTTTCCTGCTCTTCTTAGTGAGTCCTGCCCACTCTGCTCACCTGTGCGCCATGCTCACCTGTCCACCACGCTCCCCTGTGCGCCATGCTCACCTGTCCACCACGCTCCCCTGTCCACCACGCTCCCCTGTCCACCATGCTCCCT
>NC_058414.1:104992484-105033323 GCF_002201575.2 Neomonachus schauinslandi | reverse complement strand
CCTGTCCACCACGCTCCCTGCCCACTCTGCTCACCTGTCCACCACCCTCACCTGTCTACGGCTGCCCATCTTTCTTCACCCATCACCAGTTTGCTTTCCTCATAGCACTTACCACAGACCAACATCTTATTTAATTGTGTGTTTGTCTTTATTGGGTCTTCCTCTGTGGGAATGTATGTCCCTTAATGGGAGCAGGAACTGTGTCTTTTTTCACACTCAGATCTTCACAGATTAGAAAACTAAATGCCTAATATGTTCCTGACTCCCTCTACTTTACCAACTTATTTCCAAATATTTAGCGAATTCCAATCATATATGAAGTTCTGTGTCTTTACGCCCAGGAAGCAAAGCAGCCAGACTGTGGAGGTAAAGCAAGCTAAGCGGCCACAAGCTGCATCCTCAGCCCCTGGGACTCACGGGCGCAAGTAAGTGGCAGTGTCTCTGGCAGGAGACCGTTTCACGTAGGAAGTGAGTCACACCGGCTCATGCGTGTGCACGCACACACGCACACAAGATGGAAATCAAGTTTATGTAGCCTGCACTCTGGTTCAGTTTTCTTTGTTAATAAAGCTTATAGTCTAGCATTGACTGATAATGTTGATGGAATTTGCTAAAAGGGATCAACATGAATTTTACATTCTGTTTGTGTTCTCTCTACCATCTTAAAACTAAATAGTGGCAGGTGGAAATGTTCCAGTGACACCCCTTCTAGAGTGATAAATAGATTCACGTTGTATTTCATTAATGGTCAAATTTATAGATCGCATAAAATAAAAAATCCATGAATGGTAAGTTTTACATTAGAAAGTTGGTGACGTCCTCCTGTCTGGTGCTGAGTTGGTGGTTTTCTGGGTGTATGACCATATCTGTTGTGATCTTGCTTCTTGCAAAGTGCATATTATAGCAGAGTGTGCACATTGGACATTTAATCAATTAATTTTTAAAAAGATTTTATTTATGTATTTGTGAGTGCATGAGTGGGGAGGAGCAGAGGGTGAGGGAGAAGCAGGCTCCCCGCTGAGCAGGGAGCCCGACGCGGGACTCGATCCCAGGACCCCGGGATCATGACCTGAGCCGAAGGCAGACGCTTCACTGACCCAGCCACCCAGGTGCTCCCCCGAAGGATATTTTTGATGGGTATCTGCATTAGTAGATTTTCAGGATTCGGGGCTGATGGTTCCTTTCTTCCAGCACTTGAAGAAAGTTGTGTGATTTCCTCGTGGCCTCTGTGGTTTCTGATTGGAAATCCTTTGTCTTTTGGATTGTGGTTCCCTCGTAGGTAAGGTGTCATTTTTCTCTAGCTGCTGTCAAGATTTTTTTTCTTTGCATTTAGTTTTCAGAAGTTTGCCTGTGTGTCTTAGAGGAGACTGGGTTTACCCTGTTTCCTCAGCTCTGTCAATCTTTAGGTTTCTATCTCTCGCCAAAGTTGAGTTTTCAGCCATCATGTTTCTGAATGCCCTTTCAGCCCTGCCTTCCTTGTCTCCCCTTCTGGGACTCTGATGATATGAATGTTAGATCTTTTGTTATAGTCCCACACTCCCTGAGGCTCTGCCCATATTTTTTTTCAGACTGTTTTCTCTCTGTTGTTGGAATTGGGTGATTTCTGTTCTCCTAGTTTACGGGTTTTTCCCTCTGCCCCTCATCCTTCTATTTAGTGCATCTGCTTGAGCTGCTTATTTTGGTTATTGTATTTTTCAGTTATAATATTTCCATTTGGTTCTTTTTGTATTTGTTTGTTTGCTGAGACTTTCTGTTTCTTTGCTAAGCCTTCTGGTTTTTCATTTCTTTCAAGTGTGTTCATAATTGTTCACTGAGGCAGTTTCAGTAAGCCTGCTGTACAGTCTTTGGCAGGTAATGCTAAAGCTTCCAGCCTCGGTGTTAGTGGCTACGGATTGAGATCTTCCCGGTTTTGATATGACAGCTGATTTTCTGTTGAAGCCTGAACATTTTAGTATTCTATTACAAGCATCTGGATCTCATTTAAGCCTTGTGTTTTACAGCTTTTTCTGACACTGCTCTGCCAAGGTGTGTGTGGGGGGTGGTCTCTGTTACTAACATGGGGATGGAAATCCAGGTTCCCCCCCAGATTTCTGCTGACATCGGAGGGAAGGGATCTTGTCCATATGCTGGGCAGGGTGGCTGGTGGGAGTTTGAACTCCCCATGTGGTCTCTAGGGGGTCTGACATGGGGGGTGGGCATACCACCCACTCCCTACCTGACTGCTCCCCTGACCCTGGCAAGGTCAGGGGAGGTCAGGGGCCTCATTCCAGCTTCACAAGAGAGGATGCCCAGGGTCCCCCTTGGCCTTTGTTAGCATGGGTATGGTTGGGCTAGGTTTTTTTGGTGGTGTTTGATAGGAGGAGAGCTGTTATTGTCTAAAATGTGCTAAGTCAATCCCTTCCTGGCCCTCCGGCTGGGGAGAGGCGACCTCAGTCAGGGCTTCTCCTGCACTTGGTGCTCCCAGGTTGCTGCCTCAGCTCCAGTGTGAGGTGCACAGGCCAGAGGACAGCCCAGGGCAGCCCACGCGTGTGGTTCCTCGGATTCGCTGGGAGCACAGCCACCTGTCTCCTGCCCTCCCTTCAGAGCCTTCTGTGCACACCATCTCCAGGGTTTTAGTTGTGCCTGGAGGGCAGGGCAGGGGAAAGTACATCTTCTCCGTCTTCCTGGAAGCAGGTCCTCTCTTCCCGGGGTTTTGGCTCCTCCAGTATGCCTTGGAGAGGCGTTCAGAGAGGACGTCTAAGCCCCAGTGTATGCACTGCTTTGGTTTTTATATCCAAGTGCCCGGTTTCTGCCTGCTCCCAGGAAAGCTTAGAAGCCAGTCTAGGGGTTCAGGGTCCCCCTCAGATTGCCTGTATCTAACACTTGTATCAGTTGGCTAACTGTTGTGACGGAGTCCTCCTCACAGACCCCAGAACTGACATAGCTCAGACTCTTCTGCTCTTCAGATAAAAAAATATTATTGATGCTTTGTTATTTTAAATTTTACAGATGAAAGTTTTTTATAGGCACTTCCTTTTATGCTCTTGATTTTTTTGTTTCCTGGTAGATATTAAGACCACCCTTTTGGGAATGGCATGTTTAAACTCTGCTTATTCTCTAAATCCACAGTGCTAGGATTATGCTAATATCGCAACTGTGCTTTCAATTGAGAATACTCCTGGGAATGAACCAATGGTTAACAGCCGCATAAGCATACACTTCATATGGGTGGTTTTTTAGTTGCTTTTGGCAAATGGAAGATTCTTGCTTATTACTAAGTACATTTAATCCTGAAGTAAGGGTAACGGTGACTGTGGGGTGGGTCTCCCTGCAGTGACCCATTCTCTAAATGCTATATTCATGCAGAGCAGCTTAGAACAAGTTGCCATAGGAGGCCAGCCTGTTTGGTGAATTTCCCCATCAGCTTCTCTTTTGGGTAATGCCTTAGAGACTTTTGAGATTTAGAAATGTTCCAACTGTTTGAATCTTGCCATTTGTAAGTGTAAAAAAAAAATGTTAGATTTGCATTTGAAAAAAGAATTCAAGTGTGTTCATGAAGGCAGCTTATATCTGCTGAGCCCTTCTTTTTATTCCCCAGAACATGTGGTTCTCAGCAAGTTCTGGACCTCCCTGTACCACACACACACACACATAAACAGGCACAGAGCCGTCCTGATTTGAAGATTTTGGTAATGTGTTTTTGAACAGGGCATAAAAATATATCTCTGTAATTACATGATATTTAGTGATTAGATAATTATGGATAATTGCATGGGGTAGTTCTAAGTGCTAAAGTGTTACCATAAGATCTAAAATGTACAAATTGCATAATAATTATTCTTGGGAGTTATTTGGTAATTCTGAGCATAATTATCATGTGATCTGCAGTGCATGTAATTAATGCATAATCACATGGATTTTGCCTTCATAACTACTTCGCTCTTGTTATAAAGCTCTTTGTCATAACATTTGAGTATAAATATAATGTAATTGGCTCCCAGATACAGCACATTAAGCCCCGTGATAATTGCCTTCACAGTAACAATACCCTTATTTCATTACCACTGTGTGGCTCTTCGGCAGGATGGAGTCAGAACGAATTGCCCGAGATGTGGCGGTGAGCAGGCAGGCTAGCGGCCAAGTGGTGGGTAAATGTGCACACATCTGGGTCAGGAAAGTCTTTGCTGTGACCAGAACCTTTCCGTGAGAAAGTCTGAGTCTTTGATGGGGACAGATCCCTCTTCCAATTGAAATGTGTACCTGGCGACAGCTCATTGCATCCAGCCATGGCACCCCTGGGCCTCGTGCTTCTCATCCGGGAAAGCATCCGTCCTGTTTCTGGTCTAGTGGTCTCAGAAGATGGGGACTTCTATAAGGAGAAGACCTTATTAATAAACCGCAGTGAGAGGGAGCCATGGGTTGTCGATGGCTTTGAGGGCAAACTTTGAAATGGTAGCAGTTTATCCTGAGACTGAAACAAGACCTTTGGCTCAACTTCTGGGTTGATAATGTACTTTTCAACTTTCCCCAGGCTTCACGTGGCAGGACGACTACACCCAGCACGTGATGGCCCAGGAACTCTCAACCCTTCCCCACACCTACCCGCAGCATCTGGAAGCTTCCGACACAGCCAGGTAAGCAGACTGCTCTCTGGTCACAGCCGGCATCCATCCAGCTTGTTCTTGTTTGAACGTATTGTGTTTGTGGCGTAGAGGGTCCGGAGGGTGGACAAGTCCTTCTCTACCGTGTCCTAGCCCGGGGGTGCAAGACGCGTTGGCGTGACCCTCGAGCCAGGTGCCGTCCTCACGACAGACATCCCAGTGGCCCTTCCCCTCCCTTTCCCAAGACCTTTGGAAAGCCCTGCATCTTCAGAACCTTGGCTGAAAGCAGAAAAGTCAAGATTTCTCATTTCCCAGTAAGAATTTATGTTCACGTTAGTACAAAAAGCAGAATTCAGTCGTGGAAGTTTTCCTGTTGCCAGAACATAGCAACCTCTACTGAGCAGCGACATCTCATTTCATCCTCACTACACGCACTGAGGGGTTCCTAAAGCCTGTCCTGTTCTTGGAGGGAAGGGAACTGAGATGCGGGGAAGTTGGAACTCAGTCCAAAGACAGACCACAGGGAGCCACTTGGGTTTGTCTCATTCTTCAGCCATGGTGCCAGATTCTTCAAGTTTATAGAATGTGAAAAGGGCCTTCCCCAAAGGCTTAGGGAAGTTTGGGAGGCCCATTCTTTCCCCCCTAAGAGAGAGACTATTCTGAAACTTTAGATAGAAAAATCTCAGTGACACAAAAACATAGGTATCTGCCTTAAGCTGGTATTCCTCTAATAAGTGAAGCGGCTGAGCCACCAAGAATTTCATTTCCAAATCCAGTGAGAGTGAGTGAGTGAACACACCCAAGGGACTTGGACACACTGAAAACACAATTCGCCATGTTAGCTCTCTCACCGGCTGGACTATGAGTTTCTTGAGGGTAGGAAACATGTCCTTCTACTTCTTGTGCCTAGCTTTTCTACCTTAAATATAAAGTTTCTATACTGAAACAAAACACCACCTCTTTTCATGTGGACAAAGATCATGCATAGGAAATTCATATGGAAAATTCCAATCTCAAATATGAATCTTATCAAAGATGATACCTTATCTTTGTTTTTTTTTAATAAGGTGTATCCTTTCTACACCTCCTTTGTCAGAAAACATGCCATTATAGTCTGTGAGTGTGTGTAAGACTTCTCTGCAAGAAAAAACAACCAAAAACCAAAGCCAGGCTATCTGGATTCCCGTTTTTGTTTTGGATGATTGCCTACTCTGCACTGGTCTTTACAGCTGGACATTTCAGTGCCGTCCAGTGCTTCTTCCTTCCGAGTGAAGATTTAACTTGACTAACCATGAAGCGCACTATCCCAGATAACCTTGAACTCCACCGTGAGCACAGACTAACTCCTTGTACGGCCGGGGTGAGAAAGACCAGAGCATGGTATCACCCAAAGACCAGCATTTGCACACCAGGTGAGGCTGCTGAACAGACCCCTGGATGCCTGCCTTCCTCCCAGCATCAATATTGTCATTTTTTAAGATTGCCAGTTCTATTATGAAAGATGATACCTTATCTTTGTTTTTTTTAATAAGTGAGATTAAAAGTTTTAAAAGATTCATATTTGAGATTGGAATTTTCCATATGAATTTCCTATGCATGATCTTTGTGCACATGAAAAGTATTTTTTGTATTTTTCTGTTTTGTTTCAGTATAGAACCTTTATATTTAAGGCTAGTAACTTTTCATTTATCCTATTTTGTAGAAATATTTTTTCAGTCTGTACCATGGATGACACTCGGTACAGTTGCTAATGAAAACAGAGTTCTCTTAGCCGTCTCTAGGCTGGATTTTTAATTTCTGTCTTTGATAGGGTTGAGCCTAAGTAAACCACTCATCCCAGCTCTAAAAGCAGAGCCCCATTTCGGAGAGCCTTGATGGGATATTCCCAGATTCCTGTGCCTCCTACTCCTGGCTCTGGCCTCTGAGGGATGGGAGTTCCTGGTCTGCACAAGTAGGTCCCCATGTCCTCAGGCTGAGGCTGGGGTTCTCCAGTGGGATTCACCCCAGCTTAGAGGGCAGAGCGGATCAGGATGGCAGTGGGACCTGGGCAGAGTGTCTGATCCCATGACCCCCTCCCTGCTCCCTCCTGTTGATCTGGTGGTTCTCCACGGTTATCCCTGTCGCCCCTCTCAGTCCTGTGTGCCTCTGTAAATAGCGTCCTGTTCAAGTACTCAGACCTCCTACTTCCGCATGTTTCCTGTTGGCACTCTGCCTGGTGGACCATCTCAGCATCCAGGACAGGGGTACATGGCCCTGGTGTCGTCCTGGCTTTGTCCCTCCCTGAGGCTGGGGTCACGGTTAGACTGTCATCAGAGTACGGACAGTGGTTTTCCCTCTTTTCACAAAATTTCTGCAAAACTTTCTTTAGCACTGAAATTATCTATTTCCTGGTGTACATATTTTTTATAATCTTCCTTTGAGGTATATCTCCTAGCACTTTCATTGTCTTCCAAGACTATTGGTCAAATGTGCTCACAGTTTTTATTGTGTGAAATTGAGGCATTTATATTTTTACAGAGAACGGTCATCCTTTTCATAAGGATTTCCAAGTTTGTTAATGTGGTGTGATGTTTAGAATTGTATTATAATTTAAAAAAACCGTTCAATGTACATATGCTTGTTAGTCTTGTCATTTTTAATGTATTTATTTATTTTTAAATGAGGCACTGTTCACTTTTTTTTAAGTTTCAGAGGTAGAATTCAGTGATTCATCAGTTGCATAAAACACCCAGTGTTCATTACATCAAGTGCCCTCCTTAATGTCCATCACCCAGTTACCCCATCTCCCACCCAGCTCCCCTCCAGCAACCCTCAGTTTGTGCCCTATTTTTAACATGATTTTTAAAATTAATTATCTTTGGATTTTCTTATTTCTACTATCCTTAGACCTATTGTTTTTTCTTCTTTTTTTAGACCTATTTTTAAAATATTTTATTTGTTATATTGAGAGAGAGAGAGCATGAGCAGGGGGAGGGGCAGAGGCCGAGGGAGAAGCAGACTCCCCGCTGAGCAGGGAGCCCGATGCGGAACTCGATCTCCAGACCCTGAGATCATGACCTGAGCCGAAGTCAGATGCTTAACCCACTGAGCCACCCAGGTGCCCTAGACCTATTTTTTTAAAAAAACTTCTTGAATGGAATGTTTTGTTCATGTTTTTATTCATTCATTTTTTAAAAGTAATGAAGTTACACAAGTCTGTGCATTAGATTTTGAGCATAGATTTGGCACCATCCTGTGATTGACTGGCTGATATCAGTCAGAAATGTTCTATATTTTCTGTAATTGTAATTTTATACCCTTTGGAAACAGTAAGGGTCCAGTTTTTCATATATGTGTTGTTTTTAAACTTTAAATTGCTGCCTAGTTTTATTTCATTTTAGTCAAACGTGACCTGTTCAGTTTTTACCTTCTGGAAATTTTGAGGTTTTTCTCTGTGGCCTTTTTTGTTTGATCTTGTTACTGATTTTCAATGGATACTTTAAAAAGATATTGTATCCACTATTTGCAGGGTACAGATTTTTATACATAGTTTATAATTTTATATGGTTTGTAATATGTCCTTAATTACATTTTGACTTATTGAAATTTCTTAGAAACTGTTTCTGTAAATTTTCCTTTTGTCATTAATATATTTTGCCTTAAACATTTTGAGGCTCTGACATCGGGCACATAAGAGTTGCTGGGTCACATCTTTCTTGGTGATTGCTGTACCCATGGTCACTTCCAAAGGGTGCCTTGGTTGCCTTTAATGCTTTTGTCTTGGATTCTGTTTTTCTAAAATTAGTACTGCCATTCCTGTGTTCTCTCTTTTTATTTGCTGCCTAATGAATCTGGCCGTCCTTCGAAATTTCACCCCTTGGACTGTCTCTATTTCACATGCAGCTTTCCTGAGCAATGTTAGGTGGCACTTTTTACGGCCGGACATCTCAGTGAGGCCCTGGTGTCTCTGCCCACTTCCTTTTCCTCTGTGGAGTGTGACTGGTTTGCTTTTGTTGTCTTTAGTGTTTGTAACTCTGATTTTACATTCACTTTGTAACCATCACCTTTTGGGTGTGCAGATATTCTTAGAGTGCAGGTTTATGTCATTGTGAAGAAGTTGGTGTCCTCCGATCGCCCCATTTGAGATAAGGACATTATTACGCTTCTGCCTTCTTTCCCCCGGCGCCTCCCCACATGCAGCTTCTGGCCCGGAGACTGCCGGCACCTGGCATGGGCCTTTCAGGAGGTTGACATTTGGTCAATATTTGTTGAATCAGTGAAGGATGCTTTTGAATTGTTATATGGGCAGCTACACCAACCAAGAATCCTTCCTCGCTTTCTTCACTCCACAGGGCAGATGCAGTCTACATATGCTCTATTGAGCGTTCTGTACTTGACAGATTCGTAAGTATCCACAATTGGCCAGAGTTACACTTGGCAGGCTTCGTACAAGACAGCTGACCTTTAGAGAGATTAACTTACCCAGATGAGGTTAGCATCGTCTTCAGGATGCCCAGCCCTGCTCTTGTCCTGAGCAGAGTAAGCACTGCGTGTGAAAGCCAGAACGTGGGCACAGCACTCCTGCAGATCCTCCACGTAAGGAACAGAGGGGAAGCGGGAGGGGCCCCTGAGAACTGAAGCCTGCCCTTTGCTGACGCTCTGGAGCAGGAGGCCAGCCGTGTGTCCGGGGCTCCGGTGAGTTCACATGGGCTTGTGCCCAGGAGCATCGTGTCAGGTGGCTTTGAAGGGTGTATGTGGAGAGCAAACTGTTGTTACGTACGGTTACCGTTACTGAGCAAGGAATGAGAACCAGGTTCACTGTGTGCTCTCTGTAAAGATTTTGTTCCTAGTTTGGGTTTTTCTCCCTTTAGCAAATTGGGTGACAACCGAAAGCATCTCATATTATTTGGAGCTAGAAGCTCAGTACATGCAAGTGGAAAAGAGAGTAGTAAAGTCCTACACATAAAACATTTTTAGTGTTTTTGAAGTGGAAAATATGTACTTAAAGGTTTTGACCTACTTCAAACTGAATGACAGGGAAAGTCCATTTGCCTGTTAACTGCTCCAGTGCTGCCCGAGAAACTGATGACCATGCTCATCACTCTAACATCTTAAGGCGTCACAAACAAACAAGATGAACAAGACAATTTGGAGGCACTTTTGTGAGGTTAACAATTAGTGTCGAGAAAAGACAATCTACCGGTGAAGTAAACTGACCTCCTTTAAAATACACCCAGACCCCACAGAACACGGGATTTCATCCATTCAGTATTGGTCCAGGAAACTCGAGCCGTGGTTGGAGATCGAAGAACCGTGAAGTCCTTATCATTGGCACACATGTGAGGTCCGATTTGGTGTAGCTTGAAAAGGCATTAGAAATAAAAACTGGACAACTTTATTAACAAGATAATTAAACACAAATAAGATTTTCTGTAAGTCCCAGCTTTTATGAAATACATACAAATACCACACCTAACAGTAGTGATCCATTCTTGAAAATCAGACTTCCTACATGAAAAAACTAGCTGGGATCCTGTTTTGCATTACTTAGAGTGGGAATTCTATAATGATTTACATACCCACCTAAAACCCCAGTAATTTCCTGAAGTGTGTCAAAATCACACTAAAGACCCTCATATAAGTAACAAACCATCATGTTTATACAAACTATTTAAGATACTGTTGCCTGGTCACTAAAAGTAATTATGGTTATTGCAAATTGAGCATTTTATTTACAGTAACCCAGCCTGACGCAGCCTACAAGACATAGACACAGACCAGACGCACACAGAGACGCACACACAGACATACCCAGAAACACGCACACACATGGGACCCTGAGTGTGGGAAACCCCATGTCCCTCCATTTATGGCTTTTTCTAAGGCCTCACCGCTGTGCTTGGGGAACTGAGGGCCCGGCCCTCCTGTTGGCACATCAAAACACTTCATTTCTAGAATTGTCATGAAACTTTACCATAGTTGGTACACTTGTAAGTAAAAGTGAAAATCCTCTCTCTCTCTCAAATAATTAATTAATTAAAAAAAAGTGAAAATCAAATGATTGCTTAAAAGTGAAGTCTCTCCAGATAAAAAAATCAGCACAGAAAGGATGGGAAGAAATGAAAACCAGCAGATGAGTCCGTGCCCCTCATGTGCGCTGTTTTTCTAAACCTCATACTAACATCGGGTAAGCTGTGCCATCTTTCTAGCAGTCTGGGATATTTTTGTTCAACGTCAAGGGTATTTCTGGCAGGTAATTAAAAAAATACAAATTTTAAAATCCAGTATTTACTTACATGAAGGTCAAATGCATTTAGTATGCGAAAAAGCCCACCCACATATATTTCTATGTAAATGTCAGAGCTATAATTGCTTACAATTATTTATTATTCAAAAATCAGCTGCTACATTTATGAACATCCACTACGGAGAGCACAATTTGAGGTTTTATAGAGTTGCCGTAGGAAACCTGTCCGGTTCTTTCTACACAAACAGTATTTGTGGTTGTCAAAGAGGCCTAACAGAGACTGGGAGAATTGTGTTTTATATAACTTAAAAACTCATTTTCCTTAAAAAAAAAGGAAATAAGACATTTTTCTTTCAAATTAGTCCATAATTTGATCACCCCCACTACACCACAATTAATCAGCTTTGTTATCCTGAACTCACTTTCACTGATAACAGTTTTTAGATTTCACAGGAAAAGTGTCACTTAACAGGTTAATCATGTGAAATGCTAACGTTTTAGGCTAACTCTGCATTAACCCGGAATTTAATGGATGTATCTGAGTCATTCATTCAGTCCACACGTCTCTTTCAATGCTGAGTTAGGCTCTGTGTAAGTTCTGGGGTTGGAGCCGAGAACAAGAAGAATATAGAGGAACGTGATCCCTACACTCAAGCGGCTTACATTCTAGTGAAAGGATATCTAGCAACAAAAAGCACATAGTAAATAAAGAAGGTAATTTCAGCTAGTAATAAACGCTCTGAAGACCATATTTTAGAGTGATCTAATAAACAATGACTGGAGCACACCTCCGATTGGAAGGTTGGGGAAGGCGCCTCTAAGCTACGAGGTGAATGAATGGCCAGGGAAGTAGGATGTGATTGGAGCTTTTACCCGTAAGTGATGGGACCTGGGTCAGTTTTTCCAGAGGCCCCCATGGCTTCCGGGCGCCCACGCCTGACTGCAGGTGACCCAGATGAGGCAGCAGTGCAGGTGGGAGACGTGGATGGATACAGGGCGTGTTTCTGGGTCAGCCTGAAGGAGTGTGTGGATGTGCGGGTAAGGAGGAGAGAAAAGAAAGGGTAACGGTGAAGCCTGTGGTCTACGGCCAGATTGGCGTTTGGTGCCTTGTCACCTGCAGAGATGTATGGTCAGTGGGCAGAGTAGGGCCAGCCGTGGACAGCACAGCGAAGGAGAAAAAATAAACTGAGAGGAGAACTTGTGAAGAGATGGTTTGGGAAGTTCTCAGCCTCTCTAGATTGCACGGGATGCCAGGATTAGGAATTCACTGTTAGGCAAGCCCTTCTCAGGGATCCAGAGGTCAGAGTGTTTAGTAACACAGAGGGGTCTCTGCACAGAGTCTTGCTGTGTGGCTTCCTGCCCCATTTAGGATGCACTTGGCCCTTTGGGGACGGGTGATATGCACACAGCAGAGATGTCCGCGGGCTGGGAAGCTCTGGTCAGTGCGTCCAGGCTGCGAGAGGGGTGGCCACAGAGCTCAGCTCTTCACAGCCAGGGTAATGAGAGGAAAGGGAGCTGATCCAGACAGGAGGCCACTGAGGGACAGGATGAGTTCCAGTGTCTATGTCCCGGCACCTGTTGAGATCCGTGGCCCTGACCACCTGCTGGTAGCTGGCCACCGGCCGCTCCCTCTGTGCCTCTGGTTTGGGCCAAACATCTGGCTTCAGAACCACTTCCATCTCGCCGCCCGGTGGAAAACAGAAAGTATCTTATCTGTCATTCCAGCTTCCAGCCCGTCTGCCTGGGGCTTTCTGGTCGTGAAGGTGCCACAATGTGGAAGCGTATGGCACTGCCTTAGTTTCCCACTGTGACCGATCACAGACTTAGTGGCTTCCACAGTTCCGTGGGCCAGAAGCTCCACCTGGGCCTCACTGAGCTAAAGCCCAGGTGTCGCAGGGCCGGCCCCTTCTCGAGGGCCAGGCTGGGAATGTCCTCCCTTTTGCGTTCTCTGGCTGGTGGCCTATCCTCCCTCAGGGCTGGAGGGCTTCCTCCATGACATCACTCGGACACCCCCTCCACCTCCTCGTCCTCTTTTAAGGACCCGGGATCCCACTGGGCCACCGGGGGACCCAGGATCATCTCCCTGTCTCAGGGTCGGCTGATTATGGACCTCATGCCTCCCGCCACCTGCCTGCCCCCAAGCCCTGACCCTGGAGCCCAGCACGTTCACAGGGTGTGGGAGTCAGGAGTGGTGTCTCTCTGGTCACTCTCCGCCGCGAGCACCAAACCACTGCCCGGGGTCTCCCTACCTCACTCCTGTAGAGGTGCCTCAGAACAGTTGTGCGTATGGGGTGTTTGCTGAGGCTTTGGGAGGTGGTGGGACCTGGGAGGGCTTCTTCTCCTCTATGGGGCTGTACCCCCATTACTGTGTGATGTCCACCTGCCCCGTTTGCAGCGAGGTCCGCCCTCGGTCCGGCTCCTGCCCCGTTTGCAGCGAGGTCCGCCCTCGGTCCGGCTCCTGCCCCGTTTGCAGCGAGGTCCGCCCTCGGTCCGGCTGCCTCCACCTCTGCTCCCGCTGGTGGCCAGGGCTCTGCGTGAGCCTGTCCTCGCTCAGACCTCACACCTGTGCTTGGCTCTTTGTTCCACCTTTGCCTCCTCTGCCCGCACCCCGCCCCCACCGTTCCACTTCCCTGACCTCAGACCCCTTTCAGGTAGACCTCTTGTGCCCCCGGCCGCTGTGTACCCCTGCTCTCTGCTTCTCAGATTCTTGTTGGACTTGCAGTAAGTCCTGTGTGTTAGCTTGTCTCCCACCCTGGGGGCTCAGAGGGGCCACGCTGAGGACATCTCCAGGCCCGATCCTCTCTAGGGGTCACTCATCAGGTCCCCACAATGGCTCTGAGGTGCGTCAGAGCACCAGGCTCAGGGAGATGGGTGAGAGACTCAAGCCCGTGGCTGATGTGCGCCAAGGAGGCAGGACCTCACCCTCTGGCAACGAGGCCTGTGTCCTTGCTCGGTCACCGAGGCCGTCCACGTGCGTTTCTCTCGCCTGAAGCAGATGCCAGGCGGCTAATCAACGTGAACAAACGTGGGACAGGCTCATGGTTTTCTCTGGCTTTTCAGGAGCTCAAAGCTGAGTGTGGATAAGGAAAGGAGGTATAGTCTGGAGGATGACAGCGCTCTGGCCGAGGCTGTTCAGCGCTACCTGCCCTACCTGGAGGCCCTGTCGTGGGCTGCTTCGAACCCGCGCCCCAGGACAAGGCACGACAGACCATCTGCTCAGGTGACCCTTGCAGCTCTCTCTGTGGGCTGGGCATGTCTTACTGCTGCATGCAGTTTCCTCTGTGTGCACACAGAGGCCGACCTCGCAAGTCCTGGGCCTCTCCTGGTTTCTCTCCTGCATCCCACGCAGGTCCGGCTGCATGCAGAGAAGGGCCCTGGCTCACCAGTCGCACACGCACGCTCTCCAGTCCAGCACCAGCAGAGCCAGGGGCCGTCACGCATCCCAAGAACGGGTTTGGGCAATTGTTGAAGTCCAGGGTGATTGTGGGCATGCTGGGTATTTGGCAGCCCTGCACACACTTCTTTTTTAGTTATGTCCACTGGGATTTGACGTATGTCCCTTTCCACGACTGATGTGTGGCTTACAAACGTCCTCTTCCTCTGAGGCCCTGCTGGGGCTTCATCAGAAGATGGTTGTGGCTCCAGGAAATATGGGGGAAGCAACGTGGGTCCCTTCTTTGGTTATTTTCCTGTCGAGAAGCCACTGAAATCACGGAAGCCCACTGTGGGCTGGGATCCCGGGAGCGCCCCACACATTTCTTTAGAGGGCTCACTGCTGATGAGGCCGCAGAGTTGCCTTCTCATGGGAGTGGACTTTGAGTCGGTACAGAGCCAGGTGCACGTTTTCCTGGGTGCTGCGACCCTGCAAGTTAGGTGTGGGCTGGGAGCTCCCCCACAATCACGTTTCCACCCTGCGTCGTGTGAGTGTGTTTGCCCAGCCCTTGGCATCTGCCCTGATGGTGGAGGTCTTCCTCAGTCCTCACAGGTGAGCCCCTAGCGGGAGAGAGTAACATCATGCTGGGAGGGCCCCCACGCTGCGCTTGGCCCAAGCCCACTCTGGCCTGGACCGCTGGCCGGCTTCTCGGTGCACACCTTAACCCCGGAGGAGCTCACTGAACACTTTTTTTAAATGTTAAGATTTTTTACTCATTCGCTGATACTGTCTAAGCACTTTCTATGAGCCGGACACTCAGCTGGATGCTGTGGGGTGAGAGATAGGATTGTCACGGTGTCACGGACCTGTTCCTGGGGGAATTGGCAGTGGGCAGACGTGGTAGGTGAGGTGCTGGATTCAGAACCAGTCCCACCAGTGCTGTGTGTCCTTGAGGAAGCTGCTCAGCATCTCTGTCCCGGGGTCCCTGGCTGTGAAGTTGGGTCGTTGTGAGGATTAAGCAAGACAGTGCACATCGAGCTTTCAGGGAAGGCCTCAATTACTAGTAGTTATTACTTCTCACCATAAATAGTCTTCACACACAGTGAAAGTAGGTCAGGAGTCTGGAAACCCCTGCTGCTTGTTGTGGAGTCCGGTCTCCGGAGGAGAACCGAGGGCACAGCTGTGCTCTGACTGGGTTCCGTCTGGGCTCCAGCACCGCACGGCCCCTCAGCCCCAGTCTCACCTGTATACTCCTTCCACCACACCCTGGAAAACCAGCATCGCCCCCAGTCCTGAAGATGGGTAATTCAAGTACATGTAAGCCTAAAAGCATCGCTTCGTCTGCCTCCTTTGTCCTCTGATGTGTCTTTATCAAAAGGGACACGAGGCTTCCTGCTCAGCCTTGGCTTCCGCTGTGGGTTTCTGGGCTTCCGTAATGGAGACATTACCTCGAGTCCCTGCGTGTTGGACCCAGAGCAGGTTGTGGAGGAGGGAAGGGAAGAGAGTCGTTAAAATTTCCCAAGACTCGGAAGACTCAGAAGATGCTGAATGAAGGAACCAGCTGGAAGTTCTCTGTGAAGCGGTTCACCATGTTCCCCTAAGTCCGGTGACTTCTCAGCTGGCTGCCAAAACAGAGAAGGAAGGCGGGCAGGCTCCAGGGCAGCGGCCCACCTCTGTCCCGCAGGGCGCTGGCAAAGCCTCATCAGCTGTCGCCCTTGGTGCAGTGGGAGCCTCGGCGTTCATTCTGAGTCCGGCACCATGTTTCCCCTTCAGTGTGGTCATCGCTCCCTTAGCCCTGCACTAAAATGAGAGAGTCAAGTTTAGAACAGAATTTGCTCCCTGGACGTGGAGGGGCACAGAAGCACCTGGATTCGCAGCCATAGTGCTGTGCTCTCAGCACCCTGCTGTCAGTAACCCGAGAGCATGACGTCAGGATCAGAAATCACCTGCAGTCAACCGTGGAGCCTTGTGAAGTGGGACTTCTGAGACTCCCGCGGCCCATGCTGGGAGTGTTGAGAGGGGTTGTGGCTGTGCGGTGGGAGGGGGCTGATAGCAGCTTCTGGGGGCTCTCGGGTGGTCCCAGGGCACGACCTCCCAGGTGATGAATAACTCTGCCACATCCGCCCCTGTGGATCCCGTCAGGCCTGAGGTGGTGGTGGGGTGTGTGAGCGGGAGGCTTCCTTACACCGGCCAGTAGGATTTGCTGCAGTGCCCTTCCCGCCCTGCTCCCGTACCCTGTGATTCTACCACTGAGCGTCTGGACACACACCCTGGGATTGCTCTCAAGGCAGCCTTCCCTTTCTGGAAGAAAGCGTGACTGCTGTCTTTGCATGGACCTGGATTCCTTCGAGAGCCTATGGCTGAGATGTGGGGCCATCGCCTCTGACTCTGCCCTAGGGCCGCTGGAGGCAGAGGGAGAGGTGGTATCCATCCTGCCTGCACCCCGTTCCAGAAGAGCCAAGTGGGAGAGAGGGGCTGTCACTGGCCTCACCACACATTGCATCCATTTGACCCCCTGCCAAGCTTGGCTTTCATGGTCCTTAAACACCCACCCAGTGGGAGGGCCATCCTCCGTAGCTTGTCTGGGCACTGTCTCTCACAGATGTCCCAGGCTGAATCATGGGTTCTGCGGTCATGCTACCACATGGCCATTTTACCACCACAGTCACAAGGATTATTCAGGAAATGAGCCCTTAGAGAAGAAAAGAAAACGAGCACTTGGTGGCATTTTTGGCTTAGGCTTTTTTCTTCTGTGTTGGGATAGATGCTTCTCACTATTAAAAAATGCATTAAAACCTAGAATTTGTTATTTTCTCTGTCCAGTGTCTTCTCTCTAATGAACAAAGCCTGGATAAAGCAAAAGAAGGCCATAATCAGATGTTACTGCACCCACTGTGCACACTTTTTTGCCACAGAAGTACAGCCAGCCACGGCGTTGAGCAGTGTTTTCTGATCTCCACCCCTCTCAAGTGATGAAAATCTAAGTTGGAAATTTAAGCTTTATGCACCCACGACCTTTCAAGGTGCAACCAATTTCCAATGAATTATTTTATAAATAATCTTTTTCTGTGTACCTTCAAAAATCTCCTCTAGCATAGGCTAGAGAAACATTGTGAATTTATTACCTTTAGAGGCTTGACTACAAATTACTTCCTGACAGAAGCCAGGGGGAGTCAAACAGCCTTGCAGCTCTGATGCAAGCTTGAGCTCTTCTCAGTCAGTGTCATCGTTCCCCGTGTGTTGTCTGTCAGGGGTGGAGGCAGCTCCTGTTTCTCCTGACCACGGCAGCATTGGTTAAATGTCCTTGTCGTCACTATGGAGAACACAGGAAATTCTCAACTTACACTGTGCTGTTGAGATTAAAACCGAAATTCATCACCTGGAAATGCTGTGAATTAACTGATTTATTTTGGAAACGTTGTCTCAGCATTTTTCATGTTCAACAGGCTGCACTAGGTGCCGTGGTTAGAAAGGTAAACCCAGGGGGCACCTGGGTGGCTCAGTCATTAAGCGTCTGCCTTCGGCTCAGGTCATGATCCCGGGGTCCTGGGATCGAGCCCCACATCGGGCTCCCTGCTCTGCAGGAAGCCTCCTTCTCCCTCTCACCCTCCCCCTGCTTGTGTTCCCTCTCTCGCTGTGTCTCTCTCTGTCAAATAAATAAATAAAATCTAAAAAAAAAAAAAAGAAAAAAAAAGGTCAAAGGAAGGGGCGCCTGGGTGGCTCAGTCGTTAAGCGCCTGCCTTCGGCTCAGGTCGTGATCCCGGGGTCCTGGGATCGAGCCCCACATCGGGCTCCCTGCTCCGCGGGAAGCCTGCTTCTCCCTCTCCCGCTCCCCCTGCTTGTGTTCCCTCTCTCGCTGTCTCTCTCTCTGTCAAAAAACAAATAAAATCTTTAAAAAAAGAAAGGTAAACCCGAGTCCTGCTGTTGGGACCTCACAAGTCCTCCTGGGTAAGGAAGACACACAGATGCAGTTAAGGATGGAGGAGCACCGTGCTGCAGGAATGCTCAAGATAAAGGAGGCCCGTGAACCAGACAGCGAGTGAGTCAGCGAGGGTTTCTCGGGTCGGGTACTGGAGGAGCATCTAGAAGTCACCAGGTGGCCTCAACGTGCAGAGTGTCAGGAGACCACCCCAGTCCCACCTAAACAGCATGAACAGGCCAGGTGAGCTACCAGTCCTAGCTTTTAGAAAACCCTTTGGATTGCTGATGATACAAAGAAACTCAAATGGATTGAATTCCAGAAAGTAATGAGGTCATTCTAGGGGAGAAGAGGCCCCACTCCTTTCATACAGGCTGCAACAGCAGGAGGGGAACCAGCTGTAGGAGGGATGCAAAAGCATGGCCCCAACTTTAAGGAGCCATGGACCGTGCATGGGGACTGGCATGAGGGGCAGGAGCCCCAGCAGCAGCTGCATGGAGTACTGAGTGTATGAGAAGACAGTACACTGCAGGGGGAGACTAGGAGCACCAGACCCTTCTGAGCACCCCTTAGCAGCCCTCTAGAGGCTTGGGAAAAGGCAGAGTGGTGGAAGAAGAGCTACCTTATGGGGAGCAGAGAGGTGGGGCCCACAAAATGGAATTGGCTGCAAATCAGAGACAGCTCCCATGCTCAGAAGAGTGGTAGCCATCTGCAAAGCATAAAGCCAGAGTCGCACTAGGGCTTAGATCCCAGTGCTGCGGTAGAAAAGGCCTGAGCCCACCCTCGACATAACTACAGCCAGGAGTTACTGAATCTGACTCTGCAACAAAACCAACGCCCGTTTCAAGTACAGCTCACATGAACTCAGCCCCACAATAGCAGACTGACAGGAGAAGGACTTGCCATTTCCCAGGGATAAATATTACTCCTTCATTCTCTATTATTCTTCAGACAAAACCCAGCTTACAGTCAAGAACTGGGAGACACATGAAGGGACAAGAAGATGGGACTCATGGTCAAGAGAGGAAAGAGGCAATAGAAGAATAAAGAATACCCAGATGTGACTCAGGTGTTGTAATGATTAGAAAAGGATGTCTTAATAATGAAATATATTAAAAGATTAGGTGGGAAAGGTGAAAAAACATAAATGAACAAATGGAAAACTGCAGCAGAGAGACAGAAACAATAAAAGAACACCAAACAGAAATGCTAGAATTGAAAGCAATAAGATCAGAAATAAAGAAGACATTTGAGGAGTTTAGTAACAGACCAGACACAATAGAGGAAAGAATCTGTGAATTTCAAGTCAGGTCAATAGGAATGATCAAAAATGAAGCATAAAGAACATAAAAGAAGTACAAAAAATGAAACAAAACATCCAAGACACATGGGGCAATATTAAATACTCTAACATATGTGTAATTGTCATCCCAGAAGGGAAAGAGAGAAAGAGATGGGGTAGAAGACATATTTGAAGAAATAATGCCTGGGATTTGCCCCAGACTGATAAAAGACATCAAAACATAGATGCAAGAAGCTTAATGAACCACAAGGAGGATAAATAGAAAACAAAATCTAGGCATATCATAATCAAACTAAGGAAAACCAAAGATAAAGAGAAAATCCTGAGGAGAAGAAAGACAAATTATATCTTGGGGAATAATTATAAGAATGAAGTCTTACTTCTCATTAGGAGACCAGAAGACAATAGAACATCTTTAAAGTATTGAAAGAAAAGAAAAAAACAGTCAATTTAGAATTCTGTGTTGTTCAAAACTGTAGGTGAAACAGGGAAAGTCTGTCTCTGGAAGACCCCTACAACAAAAATGCTAAAATAAGTGCTTTGGCTTAAAGAAAAGTGATGTCATAGAGAAGCCCATATCTAAAAAATAGAATGAAAATGACCAGAAATGGTAAATTTGCAAGTAAATATAAAAGATACATATACATAAGATATATAAGATTTTGATAAAGACTATTGGATATTTAAAAGAAAATAATAAAAAATGTATTGTGGGGTTTGGGGCACCTGGGTGGCTCAGTGGGTTAAGCATGTGCCTTCAGCTCAGGTCATGATCCTGGGTTCCTGGGGTCGAGCCCCACATCCGGCTCCCTGCTCGGTGGAAAGTCTGCTTGTCCCTCTCCCTCTTCCCCTCCCTGCTGCTCATGTGCTCTCTCTCAAATGGATAAATAAAATCTTTTAAAAAACATATTGTGGGGTTTATAGCTTATATGGAAGAAAAGTATATGGCAACAGGAGCACAAGAGTGATTTGTGAAGTTTTGTAATATTATATGAAAGTATACTATAATAAATTAAATATATATAACTTACATAGAGACCATCCTAAGAAATAAGCAAAAACAGGTATAACTAAAAGTCAATTCAGAGATGAAATGCTGAAAATGCTTTATTTATCCATATAAAGGAAAGAAAGGAAGAAGTAAGAGAGGAATGAAAACCTCGTGGGCTGAATATAAAACAAATATCAAGAAAGTAGACTTAAGTCTACCCATATTGATAATTGTATCAATTATCAAATTATCAAATTGTATCAATTATCAAATGGACTAAGCCCTCCAAATGAAAAGCAGAGATATTCAATTTTAATAAAAACAGAGAACAAATAACTATATTCTTCTAAAGCCAAAGCACGTGAAATTAGAAAGACACATGTAAGTTGAAAGTAAAAGTATGGAAAATATATAAAATGGATACTCTAAATATCAGAAAGCTGCTGTGAAAATATATAAAATGGAAACTCTAAGTATCGGAAAGCTGCTGTGACTATGTTAATATTAATCAAAGTATACTTCAAGACAAATAGCATTATCAGAGATAGAGCATTTAAGAATGACTAAATGATCAATTCATTAAGTGACATAAAAATCTTTTTTATGAACCTAATGTCAGCACTTCAAGTACATAAAGCAAAAATAAGAGAATACCAAAAAGAGAATTATACAAATCCACAGTCTCTCTCAAGAACTTCATATACAAATAGATAAAATATCATTAAGGATATAAAGATTTGAACAATACCATCAAGCAACTCAAACCTAATTGATATTAATAGAACAATAGTATCTAAAGACTGCTGAATACACATTATTTTCAAGTATACACAGAATATTTCCCAATATAGATCATGGCCTGGGCCATAAAATAAGCCAATAAATATCAAAGGATTAAAATCATACAAAGAAAGATAAAGGAAAAGAAAACTTCAGATCATTATCCCTCAGAAATATAGAAGCAAAAATTCTAGAAAAATTTTAGCAAATCAAATCCAGCATTATATAAAAAAGGAGAATACATGATGATACAGGGAAATTCTCTACATTTGAAAATTATTGAGTATAACATCACATTGACAAGAAAAGGGAAAACTATACATAATAGTTGTAAAAGATGCAGAAAAAGCATTTGACAAAAGTCATCATCAATTCATGATAGAAATCTACAACTAGCCTCACACTGAATGAAGAAGAACTGAATGCTTTCTACTTAAAATCTGGAATTAGACAAGGAAGACTGCTCTTGCCTCTTCTGTACTGGAGGGTTTAGTCAATGCAATAAAGCAAGAAAAAGAAATAAAAGGCATCCAGATTACATGACCACCTTTGCAGAAAATTTGGTGGAATCTACAAAAAAGCTGCTAAAACTGATAAGTGAGCTTGGCAATGCCATAGAATGCCAAGTACATGTGCAAAAATCAATTGTATTTCTATATACTAACCACAAACAATTAGAAGAAGTCATTTATAGTATCATTGAGATTATGAAACAATTAGAAAGGTAACAGAATATGTGTAAGGCTTTGTACACTGAGAATTAAAAAAACATTGATGAGAATAACTAGAGAAGGTCTAAATGGCAATATGATCATGTGTCAGAAGGCTTAATAGTGTTGAGGTCCCCCAAACTGATGTATAAATGTGACACCAGAAGTGCAGCCCAGAAGAGAAGAAGTCATAAATTGGACTTCATAAAAATTAAAAATTCTCTTCTTTGAAAGGTCCCGATGAGAGAATGAGAAGACAAGTCACAGGCTGGGAAAAAAATTTGCAAATAATACACCTGAAAAAGTACTTTTCTCTACGATGTATAAAGAGCTCTCAAAACTCATTAAAATGAAAAAGAGGAGGCAAGTAAAGAATTGAGCAAAAGATTTAAAAAGACACTTCACCGAAGAAGATAAATGGTGGCAAATAAACTCAGGTGAAATGTTCAACATTGTTCATCAGGGAAATAAAATGAAACTACAAGGAGCTGTCATCTTGCACCTACTAGAATGACTGAAATTTAAAAGACTGCCCACACCACGTGTTGGCAAGGGGGTGGAGAAATGGAACTCTCACCCACTGCTGGTGGGAATACGCCCACTCCATGATCCAGCCATCACACTCCTGTCCAAGATCCATCAGGGCTTTGTCCATTTGAAGACTGTACATGAATATTCATGGCCGCTGTAATAGTAATTCCCAACAACAGGAAAAACTCAAAAGCCTATCAACAAGTGAATGAAGAAACAAGTGAATACTCCTCAGCAATAGAGATGAATGAATTACTGATGCGTGCCATAGCTCGGATGACTTTCCAAATCATTATGCTGACCGACAGAAAGAAAGTGCATAGTGTTATAGTTTTATTTACACGAAGTATGAGAAAATACAAAGTAGTGTATGAGTGACAGAAAGGAAATCAGTGGTTGCCTGAGGGTGTGTGAGTGGGAAGCAGTGGGAAGGAAATGTTAAAGAGGGGACAAGCACACTTTTTGGGTGAGAGTTGTGTTCACTGCTTTAACTCTGGTGATGGTTTTCATAGCTGTAGAGTTGTGTCAAAACAAATGTGTGCTGTTTATTGTGTGTTAATTATACCTTAATAAAGATGAAAAAGAAAAACAGCTGAGCAAACCAACACAAAATATGTGAGAGTTTTGAACAGATACTTTATAAAAAAAAGACATAGAAATGGCCAATAAGGGGATTAAAGGTGCCCAACATCATTATACACTGGGGAAATACAGCATAACACCATAAAGGACTACTACTTCCTGTCCACTAGATTGACTAAAATAAAAAAAAAAAGAAGCTATGATACCAACTCTTGGTGAGAATGTACAGTAATTAGTGGAAACATAAAGTGTTCCAGCCACTGTGTTGGCAGTTTCTTTACAGTTGACCATTCGTCTGTCTTTTGACACATCAGAGAAAGGACAGGTGTGCTCACAAGAAGACTTCACGAGGCTGTTCATGGCAGCCATCTCCTCATAGCCCCAGACTGGAGACCAGCCAGGCGTCCTCCGTTTCTGAAGAGGTGCCATCTTAGGAAATCCAATCTGGGGCCTCAGGGCTCCCCCCACCCTCTACTTAGCGGTGCTACTGGGAAGAACGTGTGCAGAGGTGGAGCTGTGAGGACCATGGCCACAACATTGTGTCTGAGCCACATCCGTGATGTTCATTTGACCTAAAAGTTGCCTTGTCATGCTGTTATTTCTACTGACCTGCGGTGGGAAGCTGGGATCTCATGGTAGAGCTGTTCTCAGCCTTTGTGCCTGGTATGTAGGAAGGGATTAATCATAGTTACTCTGAGTACCATCCCCCATTCCCTGCTCCATAAAGTCCTACTGCAGAAGCAGGCCACCCCACTTACAGAAAGCCTGAGGGTCTAGTCAGCTCAGAACTGAGCTCCGTGGGCAAACCAGCCTACCTGTCATTTATGTGTTCATCTGCTTACCCAGCAGGTGGAGCGTCTGAGGTGTGACCATCATGAGGGCTGGGGATCAATGTGTGACCTCACGCGGTCTGATCACACACGGACAATCTCTCCCAGACGCATGCCCTGTCCCCTTCCTGGCTCGTGTTTCTGCCTTCATCCTGCTGGGCCCCAGGCCAGATCCTGCAGTTACAGAGCAAGGCAGCCGGCCCTGCCCTCCCACAGCTGACTGGCTGGGAGGAGAGAAGGTTGTATAAACATACACGGGAGGCCACAAAGAGGTTTTGTGAGAAGTCCTTATTTCTTGTTTTTCTTTTTCTTTTTCTTTAAATTCAATTAGCCAAGGTGTCGTACATCATTGGTTTTTTTTTTTTTTAAAGATTTTATTTATTTATTTGACACAGAGAGAATGAGAGACAGAGAGCATGAGAGGGAGGAGGGTCAGAGGGAGAAGCAGACTCCCTGCCGAGCAGGGAGCCCGATGCGGGACTCGATCCCGGGACTCCAGGACCATGACCTGAGCCGAAGGCAGTCGCTCAACCGACTGAGCCACCCAGGCGCCCTCATCATTGGTTTTTAATATAATGTTCAGTGATTCATCAGTTCAGTATGCCACCCAGGGCTCATCACATCATGTGTTGTGTTGAATCTGTGTGGGCAGAAGACATTCTCTTTTTTGTCTTTATTTTTGATCTAACTTCTCATGTAACCATGTGTAAGAAGCTACTCGGGCATCCTTCGAGAGTTGTCCACTTCTCCCATCTGGACTCTTCAGAGCTGACTGGACAGGCAGAAAGAAAGCCACAGCCTTGTTACATCAGGCCGGATTGTCCTTTCTGTAGAATCATGCTTTGTGAGGGTGAAAAGTCCCCTGAGACCTTCAGTGGTTTACAGAGAGGGACACTGACACTGAGAAGGTGCAGTGTCCACTTTCCAACACTTAACTGGTGGTAGAGCTGAAGTCAGAACTCTGAATTCTTGTCCAGCGTTTTCACATTTATTTTTTAAGCCAAAAACAAGGTCACCAAGTTTCCTCCTCCAAACTCTGTCACTTTCCTCCAGACAGACTGCAGGGTGAGCCTGCTTCTTTCTGCAGCCTGAAGCCAGGTGCGTGAGGCTGCGTCCCAGCCCTGGTCCTCACCTGCCGGGATGTCGGCTTCCTATCTGTAAAATGCTATAGTTATGTCTACACCATGGGATTGTTGAGAGCGTCAAAAAGAATTAAAACATAGAAAACCAAAGAACAGCCTGGGACCAGCACTCGGAAAACAGGACCCATTTTGTGATGGTTATCGTAGTCAATGGGCTCTAACTCCAAGTGGTTATTGTAGTCAGTGGCCTCTAACTCCATGCTTCATGCTTATCCCAGGTGGGTAGAAAAATGGATTGCAACTCTCTGCTCCAGTCCGTTCCTTTCAACCTGTTACTTGCTGAGTCTGGGGCTATAGGTGCCGCTGCTGGAAAGGACAAGATGCAAACCAGGACAGCAGATGAAGCAGGAATGACAGGAGGAAGAGGTAATGTGGGTGGGGTAGGGTGGAGGAGCAGGATGCTGGCTTTACGTCACCAGCTGTCTCTAGAACCATTCCAAGTGAGCGTAACGCAGTATCATTGCGGAAATCCGTAATTTAAAATCCATAGCTCGGATTACTGTTAACTTTCTGCAAAATTCGTTGATCCCAAGTTTAGAACTTAACATCTCTTTAACCACATAGATTTTGTGAGCTCTGTAAAAGGTGTTTGGGGACTGGTTTTTCTAACCGAAAGCTCTGTGTCTCAGCTGCAGAGAAAGACCAGTGTGAAGCTCCCCTAAAGGCAAACATTTCTTTTGTCCTGGCAACAATGCTGTCGGTAAGAACGACACCTCCAGTTTATTCCCTGCACATGGGGCAGGCTGGCTGCTTAGAGCCTGAGCCCCTTGGCAGGATAGCCTCTCTCTGTGTTGGGAGGGAGAGAGGGGAGGGAAGGTAAAGAGGGAGAGAGGGAAGAAGGGAGAGCCAGAGAGAGGGAGGCAGAAGGAGGGAAGAAAGGAGGGAGGGAGAGAGAGCGGGGAGAGGGACTGAGGAAAAGGAAAGGAGAGAAAGAGGGAGAGACGGGGTAGAGAGGGATAGAGAAAGAAACAGAGAGACAGAGACAGAGGGAGAGAGTTAACAATGCACCAGAATCATCCTCTGTGGCCCGAGCACAGAAAGGCACAGCAAAGTAATCACTTCTCTACGTTAATGAATTGGAGGTGGAGGGTTCCTGAGACCCCCTTATGGGGATCTCAAATCTTGCCACATCCAGTGGCATCGTGGGGCCACCTCATTAGGAAGCCTGTGGACAACCCCACTGCTGTGTACTTCGTCACCAGCCGCAAGCACATCCTGATCAATGTGCTTGTCAGTGCTGCCTTCAGGCTGTGGGACAAACGGGAGAAGATGTTCTGTGGTCAAACATGGCCCAGTGTGAGTTTCCTAATTCGTTTTGGGTCCTTGGCATAAGAGAAACCTGATAAGCATTAGTGGCCAGTGTATAGATATGTCTCATCCACTCAGTGTTTGCTCGCAGGTGGGGCTCCGAGGGCCTCCAGGCTTCCTGGCAGTCTGAATCCATAATTGTGCAATCTGGGACTGGAGTGGGTGGATTTCCATGCGAGGAAGGAAGCCTGACTTTCCGCTCCGGGCCCTTGGTCCTGGTGAACCTGGCAGGAAGGGGAGCTTCCATGCCTAGTTCGTGGTTGGGCAGACAGGCTGTTGGCTCTAGGAAGTGTGTTGGCTCCAGGCAGCGGCTCCGATTCTCCTCTTCCTTCCACACCAGGGTCACTGGACCTCTTTAAAAATACACTTCCACTCAGAGTTGCACAGGTCCGTGACCTAACTCCCATTTCCGCCTGCAATTTGCTCAGGTCCGTGTCTGAGACCCTCTCTCCCCGCAGAACGTAGTCCAGAGCTTGGCACACCGCTAGTGTTCGTGATGCCGCTGGGGGAGGTGACGGTGGCGATCGTGGCCCAGGTGGCCATCTGGATGGGGATGCTGCTGCTGATGGTGGGGAGCACAGAGGGGATCATGCCCACAAAGGTGATGATGCTCGGTGCTGGTGAGGAGGATGCTCCTGCCCACCATGTCCCAACACCTCCTCCGGGCCCTGTGCTGAGCACTGTAGCCTAATTTTTTACCCTCCCTAATCCTCAGACCTGCCTTAAGAAACAAGGCAGTATTCTCCTAATTTTGAAGGTAGTAAGAGGGAAGCTCAAAGTCCTGCATGTGCTACAGAGCTGACGGGATCAGGCCGTCTCCCAAAAGAGCCGTCTTCCCCTTGGCTTTATTCAATACCATGGAAGGTGTGGGCAAGTGGGTTCCACTCCTTCTCATGTGGCAACACCGTGGGCTAAGGAATATGCCTGGAGGAAGACGATTTCAGGGTAAAGCTCAGCAAGCTTTGGCGGCAGTTCTCAGGTGCTTCATGCAAAGTGTATCATATCAAGGATGTCCCAGCTAGATTTCTCCAATGTGTGGTACGAAGAATTAATGTACCAGGAGTGGCCATACCATGTGCTGGGAATTGGCAAATTTGTGTACTTTCAGGTTGCTAATTCCAGATTTGAGCAACTACAGTCCGAAAAATTATTCAGCATTATTTTTGGGAACCTGACATCATAGGTTTGTTGAATCCAGGCTTAAAACCTTCAGAATCGGGGAGTGGCCTCTGCTCAGTTCATCTGTGGACTTCCTACTGCTTTAAAGAAAAGGAAGGTCTAAGAAGGTGAATAAATAATAGTAGTAAGAATGGTAGGAGCAGTAACCACCAACACCCCGTGCCAGGCACTGTGCTTATTATCCCCATTTTACAGATGGCTTAGAGGTTAAATAACTCACCGGGCTTGTGAGATCAGAGGTGGGATTCCAACCCAGGCAGCCCTGCCCCAGAATCCAGCCCCATCTACCAGCTCTCCTCCAAGACTTGACGCCACAAACAGGAAGGCATCATGAGAATACTCGTATTGCTGGTTTCCCAACTCCCAGGGCTCCGAGCTGTTGGCTGGGCCCCAGGGAGCTCCCCCGAGGACACCATCGTGCTGGCCGTCATTTACAGAGGACCTGGTATGACTTGTAAAAACCCATGTTTTTCTATTATTCCTACAGTGTACCTACTGAAATATTATTTTTCCCTCTTCACCTTAATTTGGTTCACAGGAAAAACAGACCCAAAATAGATTGTTTATCGAAGTCTACTGCACAGATTATGTTCAGTGGTGATTTGTTGTGCACTGTGTTCAGCCTGGTTTGTCCATTACCCGGAGCGTTCCAGTTCAGCTATAATTAAAGGCCCTTTGAGTAGAAGCTCTAGGATAGGCTGCATTCATAGCAGAGAGAGGAGAGACGCTTGTGGGCACATTAATGAGGCATTTGGATGCGATCCGCAGCCCCCAGCACTGTGACCTGACCAGGTGTTCAGACACAGCCTTTCGGACAGAAGTTCAGGCTGAGCTTAAGATTGACACTTACACCCAATTTGTGGGAAACTGCTGGAGGGGCCTATCTGTGTGGTAGCATTTTATTTTTCTCTCCCTTTCTCTAATGAATCTTACTTTTTTCTAAAGGAAAAGCAGTTGATTTCAGCCAGTACTTGGACAACATTAAACAATTTGGATGACAGCTAAAATGACATCATTTTAGAAATAAAGACAGTCTTAGAGATAATGTCCAGTCTCCTTCTTTGACAGAAAATTCAGTCTCAAAAGGCCAAAGGATTTGCCCGAGTTCATATGTGAGAACAATAACTAGAACCCGTATCAACCCTAGTTTTCTGATTTCTAACTTGCTACACCAAAACCCATCCTGGAAGCTGAACACACATATTTTTGGAAATAGCCAAACTTGGGAGTCTGGACCGCTTGTCTTTTTTTTTTTTTTTTTTTTTAAAGATTTTATTTATTTATTTGACAGAGAGAGACACAGCGAGAGAGGGAACACAAGCAGGGGGAGTGGGAGAGGGAGAAGCAGGCTTCCCGCAGAGCAGGGAGCCCGACGTGGGGCTCGATCCCAGGACCCTGGGATCATGACCTGAGCTGAAGGCAGTTGCTTAACCAACTGAGCCACCCAGGCGCCCTGGACCGCTTGTCTTAAATTCAGTGTTGGCTGCACATCTTGACTAGATCCCAAGGTCTACTCCCCTTTGACTCACCAGGCAAGGTGCATTTAGAAAATATGAATGGGCAAGATTGAAAAACTTTATGGCTCATGGACCCATTCCACATCATGAAGGGAGCTCTGAATAAGCGTCCAGAACAGCTATAACTTTTCTGAGAATCTCCACGTTGGAAATTTCTGTGTTTGTCTAGGAAATTTTGATGGTCCCACAGTCAGATGTAGAACATTGAACTTCCTAGCATTTTTATAGCTGTTCCAGAGTGGAGGGCAACTGGGTCTTGATTTGTCTGGTGGCAAAACAGTCTGATGAGAATGCACCCTCCTGGGCCAACTGAGTGAGTGAGTGAGGACACACCGGTGGAGGCGCAGTGAGAGGCCATGCTAGCCGGGTCGTGGACGTGGTGTTACGTAGAAGGGTAGCTTTGCTGTTGTGGAATATTTCTGTTGAAGGAATAGGAGAGGAAAGTGATTTCAGTAGTCGGTGAAGAAAGGAGCTGGAGTGAAACAACCGTAAGACGGAGCAGTAGGTGCCTGTATTGAGGGAGAGAGCCAGTCTCCGATGGAGAGCTGTTTTTGCAGCAACAGTAAACACCAGTGCAGGTGATGGGGGTTGGAGAGACATTTCTCCACAGAAGACGAGAAGCCCATGAAAGATGCTCGGCATCATTGACCAGCAGGGAAATGCAAGTCAAAGCCTCAGTGAGCTGCCGCTTCCCACCGACTAGCTGGCTGTAAGGAAACAGAGGGAGGAGGGAGAGAGACTGCAGCCTCACAGCTGGTGGTGAGAGCACACAAGGCGCATCCCTGTCGGAGCACATCCTGGCAGCTCCCGACAAGTCACATGCACAGTTACCATACACCTGGCAGTTGCACTTCCAGGCGTAAACCCAAGAGGACTGGAAACACGTCCCCAAGAAACTTGTAGATGGATGCTCATAGCCGTATAATGGCCCCGATGTCCACAGACTGATAAACAAAATGTGCGATCTCTTTAAAATGAGACGTTTCGGCGGTAGGAAAGAACGCAGCGCTGCTGGGTGCCGCGGCCGGGATGCACCTCGAGCACAGGGTGCAAGAAGCCAGGCACGGAAGGCCATGTGGCGTATGATTCCATGGATAGAACCTGTCTCCATAGAGACAGAAGGTCGACGGGCAGGTGCCTAGGGCTGGGGGTGTGGGGATGAGTATGAGGTTTCTCTTGGGGTGATCGGACGTGCTGGGATTAAAGATGGCGGTGATGTTCACACTGTTCTGGGTACACTGAAAACACCGAGTCGGGTGTATTTTGTGGTATGGGAATTACACCTCCATAAAGCTGCTATTAGGAAACCAATGCAAACCGAATGTGGGCCATAGAGTTTGGTCTGTCAGTGGCGTGAAAATTCGGGCGTGCGTTTCAGGATGTCAGGGCTGTTAGTGCCCCGAGTGCCCTTTTGAGCAGCTGACGTGGAGGCTCACCTGCTGTGTTTGATCCTCAGCCCCTACAGGGTCAGGACCCCCGCGCTGACGGCGTGCTGACCTTCATGGCACAGACGTCCGCTTTGACCTACGCTCCCGGGCCCCGGGCCGATCACCCCGGGGGCCGCCCTTTGCGGACACGCAGCCGGCTGCGGCCTGACGAGCTGAGCCCCAAGGTGGACGGCGGTGCCAACAGGCAGAGCCTGGTAACTTCGCTGGGCACCTCTGCAGCTCGGAAGCCCCCAGCGCCCCACGGGGAGGGCGACCCAGGGCCTCAAAACCCGCTGCGTACGCCCTGGAGAACAGCAAGGGTCCTCTCAGCCCCAGCGGCCCTCCGGAAATGGCCTTCATCACCAGGAGACCCCGAGGACCCCCCGGCCTTCAGTGATGGTGAGTCAGCCTCCTCCAGTCCCCCGTGTTTTTGTTGTTTCTGTCTTTCTGGCACCTGCCCAGGGCCAGCCCTTTGCACTCTGTGCTGCCCCCTGGGTCACAGCCATAGCCCGTGTGGTGTGAGGAAGGGCCTTCAGCACCCTCCCGTCCCCCCGCTGCTGTAGGAGGGAAGGCGGTCGTAGTCAGGCCCGGCAGAAAAGGGCCCTTCCGGGGGTGGCGGAAGCGAGGCTGTGTGGGCCCTGCCCTGCAGTGTCCGTCCATTGCTTCACGGATGAAGGTGCTCAAACAGGTTAGGGAACGTGACCAGATCTGGCCCCCAAACCATGTTGGCCACAGAACGTTTTGGAAAATGGAACATGCAGGCTTTTGGATTTGGTGTATGTCGCCCCTCAGCACTCCTTATGGTCAAACTTGGGGCCACCTCACGTAGTTATGGTTATTTGCCTGTCCCCAAAAGAACCCACTGTGAAGCTAATGCCACTCACAATGCAGTGAGGCCACATGCGGCCTTCGAAGTGTCTGGCTTTCCACCTGATCCTCTGGGGCTCTCCCGCGGGTCACACCCCTGCTGTGGCCGCCCCAAGTAGAAGGGGTGTTGACTGGTTCCGACTCTGTAAGGTGCAGAGGACTCTAGTGTTTGTCTTCTAAGGCCATAAAATAGCAAGTGAGACTCTGATAAAATATGACTTCTTCTTTGAAGACATACAAATAATAAAATTGAGCAGATAGCAGGGTTTCTAAAAAAACGGACCAAGAATCACATTAACATCAGCAGTCTATTTTCTGTAAGTGACGCCTTAATTGGATTTGCTCTGACAGTCTTCTTTTCTACGTATTGCTGCTTTTCAGCTAAGTAGGTCTCTTGTTCTCTCTCTCTCGATCCACAAAGCCATTATGGCACCTTCTAAATGGAAGGAGAGCAAAGTTATAATTAGAGGGAGGCATGTGTGGCCATTACTAATGCTTTCTTCTCGTTCTTGCCTTGGGAAAGAAAGCTGTATGAGAAGGCAGGCTGTGCACTTGCCTACGGATTGTTTGCCCATAAATACACCATTGTACGACTGGAACTCCTCCACGGAGGCTGCAGCCTCCAGTAGCCCCTCTCCCTCCTTTGGGGGCTGCTTTAAACCATGCACTGCTCTGAGAAATCCCGTTTCCTGGCCCTGTTGCCTTCCACACTCCCGTAATTACCAGCCTCCACCAGAGGCCTTCATCTGCTGATTTGGCTTTCCTATTGTCGCTAAGCCTCACCTGACACCTCTGCTCTAAACACCGCGGAAGGTCACCCCCCACCCAGCCAGTGGCCAAGTGGTGGCCTCCGGTCCGACTCCAGGCCCTCTCCGTGGTGCTGACCACCCTCTGTGCTTTTGTGCTCCCGGTTATGCCGTGGGGGCTGTCTACTTCTCTCTGCAACCACCCCTTCTCTGTCTGCTTTCTCCTCTCCCACAACTTAAGTCCCATTTATCAACTACTTCTGTCCTAGTTACCGGAAATAGGAAGCCCCTACCAAAGGGACTTAAACCCATTAGAGAGCCAGGTATGTTCACAGAATGTGGCACACTTCAGGTGTCTGTTACTGCTTAGAAGGAACTTCCTGCCTCCCCATTACTTGGGACCTTCCCATTCTTCTTGATGTCCCCCGAGGTGCAGATCTTTGGGAACATCCTCTCTGAAAATGCTCTTCACTGTCCAATGACCCTTATTAACTGCATAATTTGGTTGGCTTTTTTCTTTTTTTTCTGTGCTAACTTGCAATGTTGGTATCTCTTTATATATACTGTCTTCCCAGCTGCATTTTATGCTTTAAAAAGAAACATGTAAAATGTCAATCACAAAATAAATAGAGTACTGTAAGATGAACCTTGTGCATCGCATCATGGGGCTTCAGCAAAAGGCAATTCCCGGTCTTTCCTACTACTTCTGTGCACCTGCCACCTCCCCGACCTCAGAGGGTTCCATCTGTCTGTATCTCAATACCATATCTCTGGAAAAGATGAGAACACTTGTATAACCCTAACCACAATAGTTTCACCACGTATGAAAGTTAATAGTAATGTCTTAATATCATTATCTAATCAGTGTTCACATTTCTTAGTGGTCACAAATTTTCTTTACAAAAATTTTTTTTTTTATTTGAAGCAGGATCCAGAGAAGAGCCATTGAAGTAGCGGGTCTATCTGTTTAAACTTGCAAAAGTGTTCTCCCCTTCTTCCTTTCCTCACAACATTTTTAGAAAACGAATTCACTTGTCTTGTAGTGGTTTTCACATTCTGGATTTTGCTGATTGCGTCCCAAATATAGCATGTACCTTGTGCCTTTGCTTTTGTACTTTCTATAAACCTGGAGCTATGGGAGCTAGCCTGGAGATCTGACTGTGGTGTTCACTGCTCCACAAGAAGGCTGCAGAGGCGGTGACAACGTGCCCTTCTGTGCAGAGGACACGGTCTTGCTGTGTGTTGTTTTAGCATCAGCAGCCAAGGGCCACTCAACCTCGCTGGCAGACTTCAGCTTGGCTGTTTGAAATGCTCCATCTCTCAACAAGATGAGCTCATACCCCACCCCAAAGGAGAGGCTCATGGCACCCTGTACCTTCCCCAGAACACATCTCACAGTGTGCAGTGCGTGTTTGTGTGATTGTTTGATAAATGCTTCTCTCCCCTCGTAGACCGTCAGCTTAGGAAGATGGCACACCACCTCCTTGTACTGTCTGCATCCCAGCACCCAGTGCGTGCCTGGCAGAGTGTTTGCTGAGTGAAAGAACCAGTGGATTTGTCCACATAAGTGGCCTTGTTTGATTTTCATATCACCCTTAAAACACAGTATTCGTTTCAGTTTTACTTTGCTGGTGAGGAAGCTGCAGCTCAGAGGCTAAATGGTGGCACTGAAGACTGAGTTGGGCCACCTCGATGTCAGGTCACTGAAGACTGAATTAGATCACCCTAAAGTCAGGGCCCTGAAGACAGAGGTGGGGCTCCTAAGAGGCAACTGTAGAAATTTTAGATTTGAAGGGAGTTTACTTTGTTACTCTGGCTAATTGCTCCTGGACTCTAAAGCTTTAAATAACCTGTCAGCTGCAAAGTTTAGCTTTCTCTCTTTATTGTGTGCAAAAGTGCGTGCCTAGCCTCCAGAGGGAGCAGAGTAGCAAAGATCCCTCGGGGGCAGGGCTGTCAGCCAGCGTAGGGGGGGTAAAGATTTCTGACATTTTAATGAAAAAGAATGAGAAAAGACCAACTTTCCTCTGAATTTGCAGTCCAGGGGCTTCCTGAAAATAACTCTTCGACTCAGTGCGCTGTTGGGATTTAATTGGTGTTCAATAATAGCAGACACCCAGGTGGGCCATTTCACACCACTGCCTGGAGAGCTGCCCGTGGCATTCGGCCAAGCCACCTGCGGCCCCAGTGGAAAGTGCAGGTAGATTCAGTGCGCCGTGAGCACAGAGTCTCCATGCGCAGTCCTCTGCATAAGCCCGATTTCATCTTGGAAGCAAGTCAAAGGGAGGCCCGGAGGGCTGGTGTGCCGTGAGGTCTCAGGGTGGTGCGGCCTGGACAGCAGGAAATCCCAGACGCCCAGCGCACTGCTACCTGGAAGGGGGACTCTGTGGTAGTGCGCAGGCCCCGGAGCTGCCCTGGGACTCAGCGAAGGGGCTGCCCTTCTGCGGCTCGGTCGAGTCCGACATGTGACAGTGAGTTCAGGTTTCCCGTGCATCCGCAGGAAGACCCAGCCATACCCACCCCCAGAGAGGTGGTAAAGAAGTCGACTTAATGGGTGTGGCAAATAAGCATTTGGTGGAAACTTATCATAGAAAAGAGAGCCTCTTCTTCATTTATTCATTATTTACACCTGTCTTCTTTCAGAAAGCTTTAAGGCAGTGTGTGAACCAGGATCATGGGAAGGACAGACAGCACACCGCAGTGCTTTAGTGTGGAATTCAAGCTTTGCTGCGTCCGGCCTCTCTGGTTAAAGGGGCAGTGCCCGGTGCTGCCCACATGGGACTCCTCCAGAGAATGTCATTCTGTAATTTCTGTAATGGTCAGTGTGCTGTGGGAATCGGTTTGTGGAAGATTATTTGTTGTGCTTTTTACCAGTTATAAAATAACCAATGGTTACTATGCAAAGCTTGAATAATAGATGTGTGAAAGAAGACAAAAGTCACTTCAGTCTTATCTCCAGAGGTGAGCGCCGTCAGCGCTTGGTGTGCACGTCCCCTTGACCTCTGTGCGCGTTTGAGGCCTCTTCTGAGCAGGCCATCTCATGGTGTCGCTCTTCTTGTCCCTTTAATGTATTCACCAGGCCTAGTTCTTCCTCCAACTGGAGATTAAACCTCCTGGGAACTCTGGTTATTCTTACATAATAAAAAGTTCCATGTCCACTTTTTACATTTAATTTTTTAGAAATTGTGGTAAAATACACATGACCTAAAATTGATCATCTTCCCCATTTTAAGTGTACAGTTCAGCGGCATTAAGGATATTCACATTGTTGTAAAACTGTCACCAGCATCTGTCTCCAGAACATTTTCATTACCCCAGACTGAGACTCTGTCCCCATTAGACACTAAGTCCCCATCTCCCTCCCCCAGTCCTGGGCATCCAACCTCTGCTTTCTGTTCCTCTGGGGTGGGTGACTCTGGAGACCTCATAGAAGTGGAATCACACAGTATTTGTTCTTTTGTGACAGTTTTATCTCGCTTAGTATAATGTCCTCAGGGTGCGTCCATGTTGTAGCAGGTGTGAGAATTTCCTTCCTTTTTAAGGCTGAGTGAAATTCTGTTGTATGGATAACACCATACTTTGTCCGTCTGTTGATGGACACTTGGGCTGCTTTTACCTTTTGGCTATTGTGAATGTTGCTGCTATGATATATTTAAATTTCTAAATTAACTTTTACATCATAAAATTATAATATGCATATTTTAGAAAGATCCAAATAGTACAGCGTGTACAAGGGGAAATCTGAAGTTTCCTTGCCCACAGCCAGTCCTTTTATGACTGCTCCACACTCAGAGGTAAACTGCCACACTGTCTATGTGTCCTTCAGATTTCCCACCCAAAACCAACGATCCCTACATGCACCGATACGTCTGTATTTTTACAAATGGGATCCCGGTGTTGAAAGCTATTGGAGCTTGCCCTTTGAACTTTGGTTAGTTTGGATGTCCCTGTGTGTCAGTATCTCTGGACCTGCTTCCTTGCTGGAAGATGCAGTGTCCTTCATATCACTGCTCCATTGTCCAGTTAATGAGCTTGGAGCATGCTTGTCTCATTGCATATATTGTTAGCATTTTGCTGCATCATTAAATGCATTTCCATTACATTTTTTATGGGAGCATAATAGTCTATATATGTATGTACCATAATACATTTAAATTAGTTCTATATTTATGCAGCTGACCCTTGAATAATGTGGGGATTAGGGGTGCCAGCCCTCTGAGTGGTTGAAAATCTGCACATAACTTTTGACTCCTCAAAACCTTAACTACTAAGAGCTTACTGTTTTACTGATAACATAAACCGTTGATTAACACATATTTTATATGTTCTGTATATTACATACTATTTTTTTTACATATTTTTGCAATAAAGTAAGCTAGAAAAAAGAAACATTATTTAAGAAAACCATAAGGAAGAGAAAATACATTTACAGTACTCTGTACTATAAAAATCCATGTATAAGTGGACCTGCACAGTCCTAAGCTGCATTGTTCAAAGGTCAACTGCATATCTATTAAAATATATATTGTTTAATGATCTTGGCTCTTCACATAATACCATGATTAACATCCTCATGCATGAATCTTTTCAGAACATGGAACCTTGATTGTAGTTTTCCCCAGGCTCAGTGGTCACTGAGTTTTGACGAAGCCTAAAGTCACTCTTTTTCCTTTTTTTAATAGACTATTTTTACAACAGTTTTAGGTTCACAGAAAAATTAAGTGGAATGTATAGAGATTTCCCATATACCTTTTGCCCTCACACACGCAGAGACTCCCCCATAAACAGTATCCCCCACCAGAGTGTTAAATTTGTTACAACTGAAGAGCCTGAACTGACAGATCATTATCACTATAGTTTAGGGTTTAGTTAGGGTTCATTCTTGGTATTTTACATTCTGTGGGTTTGGACAAATGTACACTGACATGTATTTATCATGATAGGATCATACAAAGTAGTTTCACTGCTCGAAAAGTCCTTTGTGCTCCCCCTGTTCATCCCTCCCCCTCCCAATCCTCAACCACTGATCTTTTCTGTCTCCATAGTTTTGCCTTGTCCAGAATGTCTTAGAGCTGGAATCACACAGTGTGCAGTCTTTTCAGATTGGCTTCTTTCACTTAGTAATATGCATTTAAGGTGCTTCCGTGTATTTTCATGGCTTGACAGCTCATTTCTTTTTAGCATAATATTCCATCATCTGGATGTACAAGAGTTTAATTTATCCATTAACCTACTGAAGGACATCTTGGTTGCCTCCAAATTTTGGCAGTTATGAAGAAAGCTGCTATAATATAAACATCCATGTTCAGGTGTTTGTATGGACATAAGTTTTCAGCTCCCTGGGGTAAATGCTAAGGAGTGTGGTTGCTGGATCTAGGAGTTTTATATTTTTGTGTTGTACAGTTAGGCTTTGATACATTTTGAGTTAATTTTTGTGAAGCATGAAGGTCTGTGTCTAGATTTACTTTTTTGCATGTGGATGTCCAGTTGTTCCAGCAACATTTGCTGAGAAGACTGTCTTTGCTCCATTTTATTGCCTTTGCTACTTTGTCAAAGATCAGTTGACTATTCTTATGTGGATCTGTTTTTGGGCTCTCCAGATCTCTATGTCTGTTCATTTACCAGTACCATACTGTTTTGATTTCTCTAGCTTTATAGTAACTCTTGAAATCGAATAGTGTCAGTCCTCCAACCTTTTTCTTCTCTTTCAATATTGGATTGGCTATTCTGGGTCTTTTGCTTCTCCATATAAACTTTAGGATCAGTTTGTCAATATCCACAAAATAACTTGCTGGGATTTTGATTGAGATTGCATTCAATTATAGATCAAGTTGGGAAGAACTGATATCTTAACAATTTTGAGTTTTCCTATCCATGAACATGGAATATCTCTCCATTTATTGAGTTCTTTGATTTCTTTTGTCAGAGTTTTGTAGTTTTCTTCATGTAGATCTTGTAAATGTTTTGGCTAAAGTCCTTCTTTAAACTCAAGTCTCAATGATGACAAGTAAATAATTATGGAAACCACCTGAGGGGATGATGCATCATACACAATTTTCTAGATAGTTAACTAGAGCTAATGACAAATAATATGCAGTATGCCACCGGTAGAAGCTCCCAATCTAATTCTTGCTCACTGATAACATTCAAAACCAAACCAAACAGGAAACAAGACGTCTAACCAATCTGTTGGAATTTTTTATCATCTTGACTCCACACCTTGTGGAGCCTGGAGTAGGAAGTAGGAGAATTTAATTCATATTATTGCTCTGCTAACTTTTGGCCTAGGTATTTCATATGCCAGTTTCTTCCCCAACACACCTTGTTGTTTTTCCTATTCAAGTATCTTACTCTATTATAGGTTGAATGGCCAAGGTAATGAGTATTCTCCACACACCCCTCCCCCACCATCTGTACTAAAATGGATTCTGTTGTACTGATGGAATGTTTACTAGGGTGGAAGTCTAAAGCACTTTCTTTAACTACTGGCTGTGCAGTTTTCTAACTATGTGAATCTTAGCAAGTTTACCCATGAATTCACTCATTTGCAGAACACCTACTGAGCACCAGCCAGTTATATAGCCTTTCTTATTCTCTTCCCTCGTTCACGATAAGAGTGTTGTGATAAGTGTGTTTTGGGCCTCTTCCTGTTCGAACTTCCCATGGTTATGAAGTCCTGCGTTTGCCAGCTATGTTGTTTACTTTCCCATTTATGCTGATGGTGGGAGTCCCAGCCCAAAAACTCATATGGAGCAAAGAGCATACCCTGCTTCCCCCAATCTCATGAGGGCACTGAGCCAGGACTTTTCATGGTGACCATGATAGATTATAATATTGAAAAACCAGATTCAACTGCTTCTATTGTCCTGGAGAACATATGCCCACATTTTGGGGTCATTTTCACTTGAAAGGAAGCATTGCTGCCTTTTTCATTTTTGAAAAAAGTCCATTCACATTTGAGTGAAGGCCAGTGTTGCACTAAACACTTTTGGTTAAAAAAAAAAAAAAAAAAAAACAGGGCCAAATTGAGCACTTAGTCACTGGAGTAAAGAGGCTGCCTCTCAGAGCCTGCCCCATGAGGAACTGTCAATAAATTCTTCATCCTGGCTTCATGCCCTTCCCTGGGGTATATGAGCACCTTCTAGAACATGAGAAAGAAGACACTTGTGTTATCAAAATACCTCTCCTTTCAGTGAAATTTAGTCCCACATTGGTATAAAATGCTTAAAGCCTTTATTGTAGCTCATCACCATGCTGTGGGCTCAGCAAGTAGTCTGCTCTTTCCCAGGGTGAAGGAGAAGCAGGAGCAGGACAGGGGAGTCTCTGGGTATCAGTCTGTGGCTTACACAGCAGGAAAATGACTCCTCTTGTTTTGCCTTCTGATCTCACCCCACCTGCCCAGCATCCCTGAAGTAGATGCACCTGAATGTGTTGCTCAGCTGTGCAGGGAAAGCAGCTGTATGTGATCAGGGAGCCTAACTCTGCATTGCCCCAGTCCCATGCCTTCCTCCTTGCCTTGGAGACCACTTTCCTTGCCTTGGAGACCAGCAAAGAGTCACTGTTCAGATTTGAAAGGAACCTGGGGAGTCATGCAGTCTGCCCCCACATGACAAGTATCTTTAACAGCATCTCTGGCAGATGAGCTTTCAGCCTTCCCTTAAGTACCTGTGACCTCATTGCTTCCCTGGGAGGTCCATTCCATAAGAAGCCTGATGTGTTTTCTAGAAAGTTCTTTACATAGAGTAGTAATGAGTTGAAATTTGCCTCTTTTAGATGGAGAGTGGGTAGGGCACCTAAAGATAACCTACTGCAACCATTATTACTATCACTTTCCACCAGGAAGGCCTCCTGGAACAACACAGAACAAGCACACTCTCCTTGCTGCCTGCCACCCTCACGTATAATGTCATCTTCATGCCACATTTCCACCTTGAAAATTCTGGGTTAGTGGAGACCACTGATTCTGGTAATTTTTGCCTTCCAAAGGCATAGGGTGGGTCTCGGGAAAGAGCTGAAGGGTCAGAGGCCTCTTTCCTGTGAGATGTGAGGCTATCTGTGGCCCCCACAGAGTGGAGCTGGGGTCTTGAGTCCCCAGGGCACTGTGGACAGTGATTGGTTTGGATGTGAGTGTAAGTGGAGTTCTTAGCTACAGGTAAGTATTGACCATGCACACCTGGTCTTCCACCAGATAGAACTTGGCTGCTAAGAGGGAGTTCGAAAACTCTTGCCATTCAGAGGGTGTTTCTATGACTGCGATCCAAATGCTCTGCTGGTTTAGCCTATTTGGTGAATGTAGAAGAAATTCAGTTACTATTCTTGGCCGTCTCTGGAAAGTTTTATATTCTAGTCTGACATTTGCCATCTGGCACATGTCCAGGCCACCTCTCCTTGTCATAAGTTGGTCAGTTAACATTTTGAGTATGAAGATTCATGTTAATGGGAATTTCAATGAAACATCCTTTTGAAAGCAATCTGTCAACCCCACCACCAACTGAAGTGACAAAATTAATGCCAAACCTAATTTCATTTTTTTTTTTTTGTTCTTTGTCTCAGTATTACATGTACTAGAGAGACTGGGTGATGACAATGATGATGGTGCTGGTGGTGATGATGGTGATGATGATGATGTGGTGGTGGTGGTGGTGGTGATGGTGATGGTCACGATGGTGCTGGTGTTGATGATGGTGATGATGATGTGGTGGTGGTGGTGATGGTGATGAGGGTGATGTGGTGGTGGTGATGGTGATGATGGTGATAATGATGGTGATGATGTGGTGATGGTGGTGGTGGTGGTGGTGGTGATGGTCACGATGGTGCTGGTGTTGATGATG
>NC_058414.1:104976786-104992474 GCF_002201575.2 Neomonachus schauinslandi | reverse complement strand
TGATGGTCACGATGGTGCTGGTGTTGATGATGGTGATGATGATGATGTGGTGGTGGTGGTGGTGGTGGTGATGTTGAGGATCATGATGATCGTGATGACAGTAGTAATGATGATGATGGTAGAGATGATGATGATGATGATGTGTGTTTGGACATGGCTAAATTGTGTGCTTTCATATACGCATTGTGATAAAGACATTTAAGAGCAAAAGCTGTTATACATGAACCACATCTTCCTTGTTAAAGCAGTTTTGTAGTGAGGTTATCTGCACATTGCTTATTCTCTAAAGCTTATAACATTTTGTCTGGGGGACCCTATTAAGACATATAATTTCTGTAGGTCAGGCTTGCAGCAGTTGTGCTTGTGAGTTGATCTCCTCCAGGCCTTACATATTTGATGTCCTGACATTTGTGTAATTGCTCTGCTAGAGCCCACTTGGAGCATTGAAAGCTACTTAAAATGTCATTATAAGCTGCCCGGGTCTCAGAATTATATGGTGCAGTTGATGGAACAAAAGAATGTTCCACTTTGATGCACGTGGTATTTGATTGTGCTCTGTGCCGTGGTGCCTCTTCAATCCACCAGGGCTAGCTGGACTTTTTAAAAAGGATCTCTTGATTTATGTTCGTCTTCACATGATTGACAGTGGGTGCCTTTGAGATAACTCAGTGTGGTTTACAGTGGTGGCATGGGAGATGATTTCTGACATGTGTTAATTGTTCTCATCGTAAGCTAGTCAGCCGCTTTGAAACTACCATTGCATACTGAAGGTTTGTTGTTGTGAAAATAATTTTTTTAAAGTTATTTTTTACTGATGAAACCTGAAAAGTTTCTTTTTTGGATGAGAGGAGACAATTTTAGGAATTATATTTTATTATTCCATTTTGAAGGTAGATATTTCTTACTATAGGCATTCTAAGAGACCCACGGAAAGTCTCCTCTGTTCTCTGATCTTTATCTTAAAGAACATGAGTTTTATCCTGTGGTGATCTATTCCTGTTCTTCTCCAGATAATGAGAATAGACTGAAGGAAGCTGAATAAAAAAGATGTACGGTAACCATAAGAATTTCTCTGAGTTCTTAGATGTTGGAACAGATTATTAGAAGAGGGGCACAATTTCACATTCACTGTATTGATTATTAGAAATGTGGTGGATAATCTACACACTTTGTTTTCACCGTAAACCTTTCAAGTGGAAATTACTGGCTTTCTACCTCCCTCATCTTCCATACACTGGGTTATTTATCCATAGCCCCTGTCAGCACCAGACATTCTATGTATTTGTGTTTTCAATTGCTTATTTTCTCTCTCTTCTGATATGGATGAATGTTTCGTGAAAGCCAGGGCTTTGTTAACGCGTTATTCCTGCGCCTGGAAAGTAGCTGTGCATAGAAATTGTGCAAGGAAGGAAGGAAAGAACGGGGTGGGAGTGGGAGGAAGGAGAGGCTCTCCTGAACTCTTCCGTTTAAATTCAAGAGCCTCTGGGAGGCATGAATCACTCACTGATTATCACTCACCTTAACAAGACCTGGAATGAGTCACTCATACTGTGAGCAACACAGAGAGGCTGCCTAAAGAGCAGCCTGGGTGGGGGTATGTGGGGGCAAAAGGGAGGGGCATTTGGACATGTGGGGACAGGACTAGACCCCAGACTCCTACACAGAAGATGGCACAAGGCAGTGAGGGATACAAACATTGCCATACACAGGCAGGGATGTGAAAATCTAGCCGGCTTCACAGCTTCATCCAAGGCCAATTTGCTGCAAACCAGGATCTGAATAACCACTGTGATAATTCTTGTGGCCCCTTTACATTGTAGTTCCAGCACAATAATCCCATCAGGTTGCACTCCTACGTCTGGAGACAGTGGGAGGCTGGGAGACTGGGGCTCTGAGAGGAAACGTTCTGCCGAGGTAGACAGTAAACCTTGACTCAGAGGCTTAACTTAGTCTGAAATGTTGTCCCAGGGGAGGTCAGTGACATCCTCTGCCCACTGAGTGGGGTGGGGCAGGGATTCCACGTGGTGGAACCCCGTTAGGATGGACACCTTAGCTCTGCAAGAGAGGGTGGTCTGACAGAGACTGGGAGCAAAGGTGCTTAGGAATGGAATGTTTTTGTCCAGTGATTTTTCTAGTGAAGTTTGCATTCACCGGAAACATATTTTTGATTCAACACTTGTTAAACATTCCCTGCCTTGGCAAACGTCTGGGGGCACTCTGGCCCCCCAACGGGACCATGCATTTAGTGTGCAGCACCATGCTGTGACAGGCCTTGGCCACCTGCAGCAGGGCCTCTACTTTTAGGTGCTTGCCTTTTCTCACCTTCTATGCCATCATTGCAATAATGCAGGCCACTTGAAGTGGGTGTGTTTATACTGCTAGAGATGAAGTAAACAGCAAAGACTTGCCTTTACTTTTTAGTCTAGGTTATTTTTTCATGTATTTTATTGATTTTCTATTTGAAATATATTCCTGAAATTTTTAATGAAAAAGTTTTGCTCAGGGTAATTCAGATCCCAAAATTATACAGTTAGATTTTTTTAAAGACATAATTTGGGTTTATCTTTTTTAAAAAATCAGTAAATTAATTGGGTTGCCTTTATTAGAAATTTATAAACAATAAGAATTTTAAAAACTTTTTTAACAAAAGTTAAGTTTTATATTTTTATATTTTAAAAGTTTTATGAGTGACATTTGTCAGATCTAAGTTTATCAACGTAATTGTTAATTTCTCAGGGTAAAATGTAGGGAGTAATTTACAAGTAGATTTAACGTTTGGAGGTTGGTTGAATTTCAGGAAAGACATTTGCCTACAAATAGGGTAATAAGTGACAGTTTGAAAAGCATGTCAGCTCAAATACTTGTCTGTTTTAGGAGGAAAATGAAATGACTTCTTGAGTTGTGCTGTCATTTGATGTTCTTGCAGGTTTTTTATGGTTGGTCTGTCCCATATGTTGAGTTTGCTTAATACTATCCAGTAGTCAAGTCTCTCTGGCTTCTAAAACATTTTGATATGTATGTGTGAATTCTACTGTAGCTCTGCAGCAAACCATGCCTTTAATTCTCTATCCTTTCTAATAGTGATTCCTATTTCTAGGTTCTGAACACAGTGAGTACCCAGTACCAGTTAGTGAGGTGAATAGGTGAATGGATGGGTGAATGGGAGAGTGGGTGGGTGGATGGATGGATGGATGGATGGGTGGATGGGTGGTTGGATGGATGGATGGGTGGATGGGTGGTTGGATGGATGGATGGATGGGTGGATGGATGGATGGATGATGGGTGGGTGAGTAGATGGATGGATGGTTGGGTAGATGGATGGATGGGTGGGTGGATGAGTAGATGGATGGATGGTTGGGTAGATGGATGGATGTGTGGATGGATGGATGGGTGGATGGATGGATGATGGGTGGGTGGGTGAGTAGATGGATGGATGGTTGGGTAGATGGATGGATGTGTGGATGGATGGATGGGTGGATGGATGGATGATGGGTGGGTGGGTGAGTAGATGGTTGGATGGTTGGGTAGATGGATGGATGGGTGGGTAGATGGGTGGGTGGGTGGATGGGCAGGTGGATGTATGGGCGGGTGGATGGAGCCTGAGGCCTGACTTTAATAACCGAGGTTAACATTTCTTTAAAATGAGGCTTAATACTCTGGCAAAGAACCATCTCAGAAAGCATAATCTTAAATTGAATGTTGAACAAACTGGGAGGCAGTAGTCACCTGGCACAGCTAAGCATCCTGACGGACAGGTGGCATGTTCTCTGCTCTTTGCTTACGGATTACGCTGAACTATAGCCAGAACTCACCATGGAAATCCAAGCCTGTATATTTACGGTGGACTGTAAGGGATGAAAAACGATGGAGGGTAAATGATTGCTGACCATCACCTCATCATCATGATAATAGTCACAGTTGTTAAGCACTTACGGTATGCCTGCCACTGGATAAGTGATTCACATGCCTGTCTCACTTGTCCCCATGACACATAAGGGAATTGAGCACCAGTGAGATTAAGGGGTTTGCCCAAGACCACACACTGGCAGTATTAGTGGGGAGATGAGTCCATAACTGTGTGGGCCCCAGGTGTGTGCCTGCAGCCCCTTCAACCCTCGGCTTCCTGAAGCAACGTTTGGGATGCAACGTGGTGCTCTTTCTCCTAAGTGGCAGCAGGGCATGCCCCGCTGGAAAGAAGTCAACTTTTCTTCATGCAAATCCAGCTTGCCAGCTCGACTGACACAGCGACTGATGAGAATCTTAAATGTGTCCTTAGAAACCAAAGTCTCAGCCACAACGATAGCCAATAAAGGAGAAAGCAAGCCCCTGTAGATTCTAGCATCATCTGGCTTGAGAAAGTGGACAGGAAGCCACTGCCCACAGCAGTGGGGTTCATGGCTGATGCCAGGCAGTGCCTGTGCTAACGGGTCTGCACAGAGAGCAGACACGGCCTGGCACCGTCCTCCTGTCTGCCTCAGTGGGTGAGGTCTCTGCTCACTCTTTCCTCCCTTTGGGCCAGCCGCTGTCCCCCGGTCCCGCAACACCTTGTTCCTTGTGTCCCTCTGTCCTTGTGTTGCATGGATGGTCAGGTCTGCATGTGGTGAGTGGGGGGGGGGTGTTTTGTGACGCGATTTCTGTTGGGATTATTTCTCTTTGTCACTGTGATGAAAGGGAAGACTTGCTGGAGTGGACTTGGCAAGCGCGGGTCACTGTGGACTTTTTCTGAAAGGGCCTTTTCAGAGCAGATGCTCCGCGTCGGTATTGGTGTGAGGGCAGGGGGCCCTGCCCTGTCAAGAGGAGGAAGGCTTGGCATGCCTCTGGGGCGTTTCCTGTACATCTTCTTTCCCGGGGTGCAGCGGGCACTCCGAATCGGAAGCCCCCAGTGCCATCTGTTTCCTGAGAGGAATGAGAGCTTTGTGGTCAGCGTGGGGTCCATGGGAGTGGCTGGTGACACAAGACCTTGCTAAGATAAGCATCAGAAGAGAAAGGTGTTTGGTGGGAATCAAAACGAAAAGCTGTACTCAGCTTGCTGCTCGCTGACTCAGTTACAGGTTCGGGACAGTTCCTTCTGCCTCTGAAAGCTGCAGTGAACAGTACATTTCTTCAGAACAGCCCAGTCGCTGTGACAGGTGTGCACCTGCAATCCCGGAGCGCATCTTTATCTTTCCCGTGAAACAGCCCGTACCTTCTGTCAGCCCAGCATCAGCTGCTGTTTGTGTGGGATTGCTCAAGTCTTCAGCTTCCTGTCACTTCTGCATCGGGCAAGCTTTTCTGTATTTTTAGGTATGTTTTGTTTATAAGGAAGTGAAATTAGTGCTGGAAGTTGTTCCTGAAGTCAAGCGTTCAGTCACTGAACATTTGGGACCGTGAGAGGCTCTGGGGACGGAGGGGAGACAGCCGCAGAACAGGCTTCGGTCTGCATTCCCTGTGGCAGCAAGTGGTTTCAGATGCAGGCTTTGTTCTTAGTCCGGTTTGGCCAGACTGCTGAAGACAGTTCCCAGGAGGAGACCACGCCCAGGGCCAGACAGGGAAGCACCGGGTTGGTGGTGAGGCGGACAGAGGGGACCCTTCAGGAAGGAGCAGGTGAGGCGGGCCCAGCGGGCGAGGGGCTAGTGAGCGGGCATAATTCCAGCGGCTCTGGGGCAAGGCCCTGGGACGATTAGGGCCGGCGGATGGTGGCCTGCCGTGTGGGGGCCCGGTAGAAGCCGTGACAAGCGGTGGGCTCTGGATTGGTTGGCTGGCATGTGAAAAGCAGCGTTTGCTGTGTCTAGGATGTGGGTACTCCTGGGAAGCTCAGTGTCCCCAGGGTCGGTGAGGCCACACGTCGGAGCATGAGGAACAGCTGGTTGATAGAGAAGCCGAGGCCGGGTGGTGCAGGGACGTCACCGCCCTGTGTTGGTGCTGTCAGGCTTCAGTGTCGGCCTCACCGGGGCTTTGCTGCTGCTGCAGGACCGTAAGGTCCAGTCCTGACCGTGAGGGTCGACGGCGTATGCCACACGCTCAGTGTCCCCCCCACTTTCAAGGACCCCATCTGACGATCGTGCCAATTCCACCTCCAGCTGTGTTTCCAGAACAAGTACCATGGAGACTCCAAGGGTTGTCGATCCAGAAGGGACCTCGGTCGTCAACAGGAAGTCTTGAGTAAAGATTGACAGAAAGTGTCTTCACGCAGCAAAATCAGAATTACGGCAGCGAGGGCGCCTGGGTGGCTCAGTCGTTAAGCGTCTGCCTTCGGCTCAGGTCATGATCCCGGGGTCCTGGGATCAAGCCCCGCTGTTGGGCTCCCTGCTCAGCGGGAAGCCTGCTTCCCCTCTCACGCTCCCCCTGCTTGTGTTCCTGCTCTCGCTATCTCTCTCTGTCAAATAAATAAAATCTTTAAGAAAAAAAAAAAGAATTACGGCAGTAACTCTTCCCTGGCAAGGAGGAGACTGTGGGAGAGCATGGGGCGTGGCACACAATGTTCAGAAATGAGTTTCCTTAGGACAGTGGAGCAAGACTCCCCTGAAAGAGCGAGCTTTGGTGGACAGGTGAGCGTGACTGTACGTTTTCTTCCACTCGAGGAATTCACAGGAGGCTCGACCTGCTTCTCTTTGAAAAGTCAGTAAGTCTGGATCGCTCCGAACTCTCCCATCAGGCTTTTATTATGAACAAAGCTCGCTTTGACCAGGCGAGGCCGTCCTGCTCCGTCAGCATGACTCAGAGGTGGAGCCCGGTGGTGGGTGCGCTGTGCACAGTGTTTCGGGGGCTTCCGCACATAGGTTTCCAGCCGCAGCCACGTGGCACAGACATTACTACCTCAGACGAGTGGTAAGTTTGGTGAAGCTGTTGCGGGGAGTCTGGGCCTTCCCCTGCTGGGTCCTGGCTGACAGCACGGAGCGGCTTGACCCGCGCTCTCTGTGCACCTGCGTAGGGCCTGCTGAATCGTGAGTGTTGAGAGCTTCTCGTGCCTGTTGGTGAGCAAGAGCTCCCAAAGATGGAGATGTTAAAAAATGTGAAAAGCCCAAATTTCTTAATTTGCAAGAAGCAGAAAATAATCCCCTCCCCCACTCAGTTCAAGGCTTGCCTGAGTGAGGCCATGGGCAGAGTGTGAACTCTCACTGGTCCAGGTCTCAGGGAGCAGTCACGAGGATACCCACCTTGCATAAACCTCCACTTAGGAACCAGACACCTTCGATACCCAGGAAAAAGAAGTCGGGGCACCCTCCACGTCAGCAACAAGACTCCATCAAACATTCCTGTTGCTGAGAGAGATCTATTTGTCATGAGATGCATGGATGCCAAGTATACAAGTGAGTGTGGACGTGTGTGTACACGTAACTGACACGCCATTGGACATCCCCGTCACCCCAGGCCGGGTCCCAGCACTAAGTCTACTTGGAGTGATCCGCGCACACCTCACGTAAAATGCAGATAAACCCTCCAGCCCATGCTGGTGACCCTCCCGTGCCGGCCGTTTACCTCGACATGCATTAAACGCAGTGACTTCTTCCCGTCGAACGGTCAGCTGCCCTTTAGCAGCACTAAGAGGAGGAGAGAGACCGTTGTCCGGGGCACCCGCACAGTCACCCTCTGGGAGCTTTTCAGCACTTCCTACAGCCTGTGTTTCCAGCCGGTGTCACCCTCCCGGTGTGTCTTACGCGGGTCCGCTGGCTGCCGATGAGCTTAGCCCCCTTTATAATATGGACATGTCTTTCCCTCACCTTCAGGCTAGAAGGATGTTTTCACTGGACGTAGACTTCCAAATTAAATGTTTTTTCTTTTAACACTTCACATATGTCATTCATATGTGTGTTATCAAATCGATAATTACAAATTCTGTCAAAGACCTCATTCTCAGAAGACACGCGGTGAGTCCCGTGCCCTCTTCTGCTTGAGGTCAGCCCACTGCCTGTGTCCGTCACGCCTCACGCATGTCTTAGCCTCTGGCTGCGGTTAGGGGTCTGCGTTACCTTCACCTTCCTAAGAGATGGCACTGCGTGGTTCTCTTTGTGTTTGTTCTTCTTGGGGTTTGGTGCCTTGACTTTTCGAAGTTAATGCAATTTGGGGGAATTTCTGGAGGTTTTTTTTGTTTCCCTTTAGTTTTTTGGTCCCATTCTCTCTTCCTTTTCCTTCTTGCTCTCCACTTGGAGTCTGTTATGCCTGGGGTGGTTCTGCAGGTTACCGAGTTTCTGCTCAGTCCATCTCAAATCTTTTTAAAAATTTTTTTATAAAGATTTCATTTATTTATTTGAGAGAGAGAGAGAGAGAAAGCACAAGTGGGGGTAGGAGCAGAGGGAGAAGCAAACTCCCCACTGAGCAGGGAGCCCGACGCGGGGCTCGATCCCAGGACCCTGAGATCATGACCTGAGCCGAAGGCAGACACCCAACTGACTAAGCCACCCAGGGGCCCCCTTTTCACCTGTTCTTAAGATAATAATAGTTTCTGTTATCTATCTTGAAATTCACTAACCCATTGCTCTCCATTGCCCAATCTGCTGCCAGGCTCATCCAGTAAGTTTTTAAATTACAAATGTTGTGCTCTTCATTTACTGAACTTCTGCTGCTCCTCATTAAATCCCATTTCTCTGCTGAGCTTCTGGGTGCCCACGGTGCGCCTGTTTGGGATCGCTCGTTTACCTCCTCGTTCCAGTGCTGACTGCTCCTCCTTGGTGTCCTCTGTGCTTGCCTTTGTGTGTGCACCCCAGAAGCACTTATCCGGAGTCTCCTGAAGGACCTGGGAAAGCAGCCTGTGGAGGGTCTGAGCCCCCTGGGCCTCGGCGAGATGGCCCACGTGATTGCTACCTCCGTGCGGGGTGTGGATGCAGAAGGGGAGCTTCAAGGAGCCGAGAAAGGAGCCGCAGGAAAGCCACGAGAGGCCAATCCTGGCAAGCAGGGCGGAGACGGCACGGCAGGTGAGCCTCCCAGCCCTGGGGTCACGTACGTGTGGGGCTCGTGGGGCGTGAAGAGGCTGCAGCTGTGCAGAGGCCCGGCTCAGCAGGCTGTTAAACGTTCCTTCTGCTGAGGAGACGCGGATTTGTAGGAACGGTTTTTGTCTGTTTGAACTTTTGCCTCTAAAAGCCTTCTTCACAGGCTGAGCCTACCAGAGCAATTATGTTGAAAGGCAAATTGCTCTTTGTGCTGAGGTTCGGAATTAGAAAAAAACAGGAGCGATAGAAAGTGTTTTTGTTTGGATTGTGCAAGTGAATGGAGTCAAATATTTGAATAATACAGTGAAAAGGCTTCATTCGAATGTCTGCTCGAGGCTCACATCCACCCTCTGAGGCTGCTCCAAGGAGAGAGCAGAGATTCCCCCCTACCTCCCCAGTGTGTGTGTGTGCGCACGCGTGTGCATGCATGTGCACACGCACACACAGCAGCTTCCCTGATGAACGGCCTTATCTGTGCCTGATTGCTTCTCAGAGAGAGCAGAGATTCCCCCCTACCCCCCCAGTGTGTGTGTGTGCACGCATGTGCACGCACACGCACACACAGCAGCTTCCCTGATGAACGGCCTTATCTGTGCCTGATTGCTTCTCAGAGTCACTGCAACTGCATGAAAGCATCTAATTCAGTGCCTTGCACACAGTAGGCACACAAAAAGTATGTGCCCAGAACACAAGTGAGAAGATGCGCGGGCTGGGACCGAGGCTTGCTTGGAAGCTGGAAGCAGGGCGGGATGTAGAAGAGGCTCCCAGAGCCCAGCAGGACGAGGTTTTGTGTTGGGCCATCAGTGAATGAGAAGATGGGTGCCCCCCTGAGGGTGAAGGGGTCTAAAAGGTGCCTGGGCATTTGGGCTTCCTGAGTACACGAGTTCTGCACTGTCGGGCGCTGCTGGTAGGATAATTAGAAGGGTAGTGAACTCTGAGGACATCTGACCTTGAGGTGGTTTGGTGGAGACGCCTTCCTTTGTTTTTCTGTCGCCAGGACCTGCTGTCGGCACTGTGGGTTGATATTGCTGTGAGCTAACTCTGAGCACAGCACACGGATCCCTGGGGCTGGTGATGCCGTTCATGACTGAACTCACATCTGGCTTCAGCGGGGACACCCCTCCTCTTCCATGACGTTTACAGAACGCTAATATTGTACTATAAACAAAAAGGTTTACTTTTTAGAAGAAACTAGGCCGACATCATCCTGACTGCCTGACCTTCTGTCAAGGACTCTCTGGTGTTTTGGGTGCTGCAGCGCCTATGATGAGGGTCTCAACGAGGGTTCTGATCATGCTTGTGTCTTTCACAGATGACTGGGGACCGGACGGTGAAGGTGGCGTTTACAAGGAGGTACGGTGAGGCATCTCTGCGGGTCTGGTTCCCCTTAGATCTAGAGCTGTCCCGGTCATCTTTCTGTTCATGGTTTGGGAACATAGACAAAATACAAAGGTTTGTTGGCTTGTTTGTTTTTTCAGAAAAGTTTGGAAAAACTCTGATAATCCCCAAATTGGGAAAAAGTATAAAGAGAGCATAAAAAATGGTGTATATTTAGATATATACTAATGTCTACTTTCAGATTATATAGGAATACCCATTGTAGAAATATGGAAAATATGGTTAATACAAATTAAAAAATTAATATTCCTTAGAATTTTCCTACCTGGGATATGGACTGGTGTATGTCCTTGAGATCATCCTGTGTGTGATTCCCGAGGTTCATTTACAGGCCCTGGGTCATTCAGACCTGCACTGTCTCATGTAGCCACTGGCCACATTTATATTCATTAAAATTAAGTAGATAAAAATTCACTTCCTCAGTTGCACTAGCCACATTTCAAGTTTTCCTTTGTAATACGTGGGTTGGATGGTGCAGATGGAGAACGTCTCCATCATTGCTGGAGGGTCTGTTGGACAGCGCTGGTCGGGAAGGCAGTGTGGAAAAGGGCTCCGTCACAGGTAACACGCCTCATGGACTGGTTTGCTGGCTTTTCCTGTTTAAGGACCTTTGCTCATTAGTACAGTCTTAAGGATGCAGAAAATCAGTGCATAAGCAGTGACAGTATCATTATGTGGTTCTACAAAACCCTTTTTCTGTGGAGTGGAAAAAAGTTTTTTTGGTTAGTACTTCTCTTTCCGGATTATCTTAGTGGCTTGTGGTTCAATGCCTGTTAGCAAGTAGCAAAAGAAAACATTAACAATTCTCTTAATTGCCCGTCAGAAATGGGGGGGTACTCTGTCTCAGATGAGGAGGGAGACGTGGCACTAAGAACACGTCTCAGAAAGCGGAGGGACGCCGACAGCCAGAGCCAGGGCTGTGGGGTCTCCAGGGGCACACACTCCAACCCACGTGGGTTCTCTGAAGACCCCCAGGGTTCTCATAATCCCACCTTTCCATCCTAAACAAGTTGAATTTTGATTCATTTCTCTGTTACTTGGGGTACATTTTCAAGCAATTTTTTCTTTTTTTTTTTTTAAGATTTTATTTATTTATTAGAGAGAGAGACAGCGAGAGAGGGAACATGAGCAGGGGGAGTGGGAGAGGGAGAAGCAGGCTTCCCGCGGAGCAAGGAGCCCGATGCGGGGCTCGATCCCAGGACCCTGGGATCATGACCTGAGCTGAAGGCAGATGCTTAATGACTGAGCCACCCAGGCGCCCCTCAAACAATTTTTTCCAAAAGGCATCTGAGTATTGTATTTTCTGAGCTCTTATTTGTTAACATCCTTTGTTTCCTCCTCTCATGGAGCACAGAGACCAGGACCATGGTGAAAACACCATTCTCTTTCCTTTAAAAGCCTGAGGACAGGGCTCCATCCGTACGTGGTAACTGAAATGCCATGTACTATCACCACTCGGGATCCAAATTTGAGCAAATGTTTTTATCAAGATACCATTTTCTTTAAATATTTCAAAACACACAAGGAAAAATCACATACAATTTCTAGTCAGCAAGGGAATAATTATTTTCCTTTATAGTCTTTCCTTAGTTTCCTATAAATCTTGTGTTTGATACCGTGAGGTAAATCCACTCTTCGTCTTGCCATCTAGTCTAATATTGGAGATGTAATTTCATGGTGAAACGGGAAATCCCTTGCTCTTGCGCGGTAGGAGGCGCCCTGGGCGTGCCCCCCCTTCTTGGGCACCAGCAGCAAGCAGGGGGAGGGACCAGGGGCTTCCCTTGGAGGTAATGCTGGGGTCTCCAGAGGCGGTGTGGCCCAGTGGCAGCCTCTCTGGCATCAGCGGGAATGGCACTCAAATTCTGGATCTGCCGTCGGTGATCTCAGGCACGTTATTAACCTCTGTAAGCCCCAGAGCCTACAGACTAGAGATAAAACTAGGACTGCACTCCCGGGTTGAGGTGGCAATTAAGTGAGAGCGCGCGCAGAGCGCTGAGCACAGTGCCTGGCAGATAATCAGTGCTGAGTGTGTAAGATAATGTTCATCTGTCGAGATGTCAATTAAGTAGCTCTGAGGGCCCTCTTGTCCAGGAGACAGGGTCAGGATGGGCAAGTCTTGGCTATGAGGACCCCAGGCCCCTAGGTGCTGTGAGGCTGCAGATGCGTGTCCCCATGACTGCTCACTCCTGGCCTCTCCACTTCCCTGAGGGACTGGGGGCAGGGTGAGAACTCCTGACACACAGGGCGTCGTGAGGACGCCGAGAGTCCGTGCAGGTCGGGCGTCTGCTACAGAGCCCTCTGGCCCTGTCAGAGCTCAGTAAATGCAAGTAGGACGGTTATCGTCAGGCACTCATTGTTTCTGGAGGGGGTCTCAGAATCCACATAGGCTGTTATTGCTTTTGTTTTTGTTTTGTTTGTTTGTTTTTAAAGATTTTATTTATGAGAGAGTGCACGCACAAGCAGGGGGGAGGGGTAGAGGGGGAGGGAGAGAATCTCAAGCAGACTCCCTGCTGAGGGCAGAGCCCGCCCCAGGGCTCCATCTCACGACCCTGAGATCATGGCCTGAGCCAAAATCAAGAGTCGGGCACTCAACCAACTGAGCCCCCCAGGCACCCCCCACATGGGCTCTTTTTAAAAATATAGATGGGGGGGCGCCTGGGTGGCTCAGTTGGTTAAGCTGCTGCCTTTGGCCTAGGTCAGGATCCCAGGGTCCTGGGATGGAGCCCCGCATCACCTCCCTGCTCAGCAGGGAGTCTGCTTCTCCCTCTCCTCCCCACTCGTGCTCTCTCTTGCTCTCTCTCTCTCTCTCTCTCAAATAAATAAATAAAATCTTTAAAAAAAATTTAAAAATATAGATGGGAAACACCTACACTGAGTTTATAAAATCAGATTCTTCAGGAAGTTGTATGTGTATGAGACAGAGACAGAGACACGCTTGGCTGAGTGATGCTGATGTGTGAGGCCCTCGTCCTCCCCTTGGCTGAACATGTCCCATCCCGATGGGATTCTGAATGTGGCCATGAGAGCACTACTCCATCCCCTGCCGGGGGCTGCCCACCGACTCCTCCTGAACGTCACCTCACTGAGCCTCTTTTCTGCCAGGTCAGTCGTTTGAGCCTCCAACTCGGGGACCACCTGCAGGATCCTGGGTCCCGACTCTTTCCTGCCACCCCCCTTCTTATGGAGCCCTTCAAAACGGAGATGAAGAAATCAGAGACGCCCAGGATGCCCCCAGCTTGGGAGGAGGAGAGCGCTGGGGTGGAGGACGTGAGGAGTCAGACCTACTCCAAGGAACGGCTGGAGGGGCTACCTCCCTCAGAGCCCAGGGCGGGCGGCTTTGGCGAGTTCCAGACCTGGGTTCCAGGGCCCTCGCAGGAAGATGCCCGCCTTGGAGCCGGAGCCCAGGGGCGCCCCAGTGAAGGCCTGCGGCTGGAGGTCAGGCCTTCCCAGGAGGAGGAAGGCTACATTGTGACCGGAGATGAGTAAGTAGAGGCTCTGGTTTTTCTCTCCTGGTGCCCGTCGGGTGGGTGGAGGGGGGCCACTTCCATTCTTGCCTGTCTTAACCCGGAGACACAGGAGGAGGTGTTCCTGGTGTCGTGGGGGCAGGAGGGCAGCCGGGAGCCAGCCGTCTGTCACCCGGTGCTATGACCTAGGAGCCTGAGCTCGAGGGTGATTCTCCACAGAACAAACCCCTCCTGGCTGCACCTGCGGCCCAGACTGTGGGGTGCGTGGACGCAGCGGCCCCCAGGGCGTGGGGGACTGGGGTCTGCGTCTGTGCTGCCTCCCTGCCTCCTGGGGCTCCAGCGGTTTTGTCTGCCTCACAGCAAAGCAGTCCAGGTATCGGGACACGAGTCCTCCTTCAGAGGGGGAGACGTGCGCGTGGTAATAGGATGCTCCTTCTTCTCTTCTTTCGGATCTGCACATATCAAGGGGCCTCATTCCCACAGTGTGTACCCAGCAGGGGGCACGTGGTCAGCCCTATTTTCAGGTCATCACCCTAATGACTGGCTTTTGACACTATGCTCTGTAAAAATGTCGCGTTTTCCTCAAGGAATGGAAGCTGTGTTTCAAAAGAGAAAGCGTATCTGGCTGTGCACGTGCATGTGCGTGCGTGTGTATGCAGATGTGTGGGGTTCCGCCGTTGCATTATAGTGTTCATTGTCCAGGCGGTTCTTCCTCAGTAGCTCGGAAGCTGCCCACATCCCAGGGATTACGCGCAGGGTGGAAAGGGCCGCTCCATTCCTCATGCTGGGTCCGCACGCCGTCTTTCTGCGCTCGCGCCTCCCGGCAGAATCCATCAGCAGATAGCAAATTGCATCAGGCAGCTGGAGCTGTATACTGCAATGGGGCGGAAAATATTTAATTTTGAGCTCAGACCACTATCAAAGCCAGCTTTAGACGTAAGACTCTTGAGCTGTCGATGGTGTTTTTATGTGTGTTTTTAGAGAAGTCCTCAGCAGCTGACACTTCAAGCCCGCACCAAAATACCGACTCCATTTTCTCAAGTACTTTTTGTTGAGACGTGTCCTCCCATTTCTGACCTCTTTGCCTGGATGGTGGGCTCCATGTATTCATGTCTGTTGTCAGGCTCCTTTTTTTAGAGCGGGAACTCCCAGTGGGTGTGTGTCTTTAGAATCACGCCTTACAGAGAAGCGCGCATGGGACTTGAACAGTATACCCTGCTGAGGACACAGCTCGCACCGTTGAAGCAAAGCCAAGACACCTCCTCAGTTCCCTTGTGGAGCAAACCGTTCTGACAACCATTCCTTATTCTCACGTGTCCAAAGCCCTTTTGTGGATTTTTCCTTCCCTTGGGAAACATTGCTGCGTTGTGTGTGCATATGTGTGTTTATGTCTCTGTGTGTGGTGTGTATGTGTTGTGTGTGCATGTGTGTTGTCTGTATATCTATGTGTGCGTGTGTGTTGTGTGCATTCATCTATGTGTTGTGTGTGTGCGTGTGTGTTGTCTGTATTCATCTGTGTATCTGTGTGTGCGGTGTCTGTATTCATCTGTGTGTTGTGTGCATGTGCACATGTGTGTTGTCTGTATTTATCTGTGTATCTCTGTGTGCATGTGTGTTGTCTGTATTCATCTGTGTATCTGTGTGTGCGTGTGTGCAGTGTCTGTATTCATGTGTATCTGTGTGTGCGTGTGCACATGTGTGTTGTCTGTATTCATCTGTGTATCTGTGTGTGCATGTGTGTGGTGTCTGTATTCTTCTGTGTGTTGTGTGCGTGTGCACATGTGTGTTGTCTGTATTCATCTGTGTATCTGTGTGTGCATGTGTGCAGTGTCTGTATTCATCTGTGTGTGTCTGTGTGTGCGTGTGCACATGTGTGTTGGCTGTATTCATCTGTGTGTTGTGCACGTGTGTGTTGTCTGT